>NW_015662957.1:1517697-1523223 GCF_001515625.1 Sinocyclocheilus rhinocerous
TTTTTTTTGCTTATCCGAAAAAATAGTCCGATCTGTGACTCAAAAAAAACAACACAATATAATGCTATTATAATACTATATAATACCCTAATATATATTAGGCTATATATATATATATATATATTAGGCTATATATATATTTATATATATAATTTAATATATATATAATTAGGTCAAAACTGGTACGTCAGTGAGGAGAGAGATTATCAATTGAACTGAGAAGCAAATAAAAAAGGTCCCAAGCTCAATGACCACTACAGAGGCTTTAACAGAGAAATCGACTGGTATGCAAAGACGAATGTCACCTTTTTGAAGAGGCGTCCTGAGTCCTCGCTGACCTGGGCGAAGCGTGGGATGATGTTGTTGAGGTAGAGATCGCTGAGAGTGGCGTGGTCTCGACTCTCTCTCTTCACCTGAGCCAAGAGAAGGTTCCAGCAGTTGACTGGAGACAGAACATTTTGCTCTTTCCTGCAGAGAAGAGTAAAGAAAAAACACATTTATTATCATTTATAATACAAGAGAGCAGAAGAATCAGTTAGAAAAAGCTATTTAAAAAAAATACATACTACAAAAATACATTTGCAGTAGTTGCAAAATAGCTGCAAAACAACTGACAAACAATTCAATCACAATACATAATCAAAAGGAATCAGAGGAATCATCTGAACATAACCAAATGATTCAGTCAAATAATTTCAAGCCAAATAGATTTAAAAAATGTAAGATAGTAATACTAAAAATAGTAAAGTAAATTCTAAATGAATTTTTAAAATAATAATTATTGATGTGTTTTCCCACACAATTTTTATATAGAAAACGAGGACATAAACATTCATAAACATTTTTGATGATGCAAATTAATCGTTATATCACATTGTGTGTATATATATATATATATATATATATACACACACACACACAGTATTCAGTAATATATCAATAATACATCTGAAACTATCTTGCTGGTTATAAAATGTACAGTATTTTGATATTTATTTTGCAATTTTGGGCCATTAAGTTTCCTGAAGATGACTATATATTATAGTGACAATATACAGTATTAATATGCAAAAAGTCTCATCGCCATCAGTCATTCAAACAGCCAACTGTTTTTGAAAACTAATGACTTCAGATCACTTTGCCGCTACAAATCACTGTGAACAACCTTTGAGACACAGACATCATCATTACAGATAAATCAGCTCAAAAAACCCTCTGGACTCCTGCTCTGATAGGGAATGTGCCCAGGATGTTAAAAGTTACTCTAAACTCATACAGTCCTGGTATGGTTAAGAAGGGTACACATGCATATAGATCCGTCCTGATAAACCTGTTGCCCTATATGTGAAGTTCACTCATGGATTACAGAGCAATGGATGTCACGCAAAAGAGGAATTCTGTTAAGCCCTGTGTTACTCTGGGCACATGCTGGAGGGATGGACTCAGCGGCCTGTGCATGCCAGAGGGTCCCGTAGAAGCCCATGAGGTGGGACCCGTTCCCTGCTGCTAAAATGCCTCTGAACGGGTGGGGCAGAACCTGATGTTTCTTCAGACCAGACGGTCTGAAATGTCCACAGAGAGTGTAGAATCAGGAAGGACTGGATCTAAAGAACCCGCAGAAAGCATCCAACTGTCTGTTAATGTTTTACAGACTGTCTGTTTACAGAGGAACAGCTAACACATGACCTTGGTCCTGCTGTTGACTGGAGAGCAAAGTATCTGTGAGAACTAAAACGTTCATCACATTTACCCAAACAACAAGCAACCTTATCCATCAGTGGTATGCAAATGTGTACATTTAAGGCCTAAACAACTTGTGACTTGCAAAGGCAAAAATGTTGAAGTAAAATCAATTTCCTCCCGCATTTTAGAAACACTGCAACTCATAAAAAAACACTTCCACAGGGTGGATTTAACAGCTATAATGACATACACTAAAGTTTGTAAGAAACAAATTATTTTATTAAGCAGGGACATATTAAACTCATCAAAAGAGACGGTAAAGACCTTTAAAATGTTACAAAACATTTATAATTTAAATTATTTTTTTTATATTAAACAGCTTTATTAAAGCAGCACTGTTTTCAATATTAAAAATAATAAGAAATGTTTTTGAGTACTTGATTACTGAAGGATCATGTGACACTGAATGGCTGCAGAAAATTCAGCTTTGCATCACAGGAATAAATTCGATTTTAAAATATTTAAAAATAAAACCCTTTTATTTTAACTTGCAATAATTTTTCACAGTTTTTATTATATTTTCATCAAATAAATGTTGCCTTGGTGAGCATAAAAGACTTTCACTTTTGGACTGTAGTGAACATATCCAAATAATTTTAAATGTGCATGCCGAAAAACCATGCTATTTAAGTACATGACCAAAAATATGTTATTTCCAAAGCACACGTCCAAAATCATGGTAGTATACCTAGCTACCTTTGCAAAAAAATCAGACCCACTTTATGCTGCACATATCATAGCAGGATATCAGCAACATCTGAACCCAATTTAGCACATTTAAAAAATTTACATAAAAAAAACATATTCTGGGCTGAAACCAAGCACTGCTGATGTCCTGAAGTAGTCTGAGTCTAATAAACCTCAAGTGATGTACGGATGTGTATTAACACTTGTCTGACACCAGTCCTCCCTGCTGAAGAGCACGTTGGATTAATCATATCACACGACGGGGATCCTGTCTCTCTGTATAGGACATTCCCTCTGGCTTCGCCTGCCGACAAGACTTCAGACAGACACTCCTCCCAACGAGTTCAAAGCGAGGGGAAATCAGCCAGCATTCAGAGCTCAGCGGGGGGCTCAGTGGAGGTACATCACAGCCTGTTCTCCTGCTCAACATCTGTCAGTGTTGTGGAAAGGAATGGACACATCTCACGTCATCGGTCCCCATGTAACTCTTTTGATGATGGGATCAGAATAAAAAGACCAAATATACTGTCGTCATCAAACATCAAGGTATTTCAACAGATGCTAAAGGAAAGCAACAGAGATTCATATCGTAAGCTTAATGGAATCCTCAAGCATTACTAATTTTTGCAAATTAAAGTGTTCTAATATTGTTCAAGTATATATTCCTTATTCTTCAACATTTCAAATGTTTTGTACTTGTAAAGTGTCACAAAACAAATGCTGACTGTTGTGTTAAAGGGATAGTTCACCCAAAAATTTAAATTCTGTCAATAATTACTCAACCTTATGTTGTTCCATCCCAGTAAAACCTTCGTTCATCTTCGGAACACAAATTAAGATATTTTTGATGAAATGTGAGAGCTTTCTGACTCTCCATAGACAGCAACGCAACTACCACGTTCAAGTCCCAGAAAGGGAGTAAGGACATCGTTAAACTAGTCCATGTGACATCAGTGGTTCAATTTTATGAAGCAACAAGAATGCTTTTTGTGCAAAAAGAAAATTTCTTCGCTTTTGTGTCAACCTTCACTGTGGTACTTTTGTGAATGCATGGTGGAGACTGACACATAAGATGGTGGGATGTTGCATTGCTGTCTATACAGGGTCAGAAAGCTCTCGGATTTAATCAAAAATATCTTAATTAGTGTTCCAAAGATGAATGAAGGTCTTATGGGTTTGGAACAACATGAGGGTGAGTAATTAATTACAGAATTTTCATTTTTGGGTGAACAAACCCTTTAAGTCCTTAGCTTAGCAACATGCTAACTTCAGACTCTATTGGAATACCATTGTGACCATTAATAGAGTTGTTGCCCAAGTATCAGTAACTACAAAGATTTTATTTTAGTTAGAACGATACCTTATAAAAAAAGTTGAATACGTAGGGAGCACTTTAGAACAGACCTACTGAATAAAAACAAGCGGCACACAGGCAGCAGTCACAATTCAATTACAATTATAAGTAAATAAGTCTAGTGTGTTCAAAACACTTAGGCGTGCACACCACTCTCACCAATAATGTTTCTCTCCACCAGCTTTCCCAGACACCCTTTTCCCCCCATCCAAAGAACAGCGGTTAAGAAGTGTAGCAGAAATACTTGTATTTGGATGTTTTGGAGGCTACGGCTGAGGTAAAGAGTGGAATGAGATCTTGATGTTTGCTCTGCCAATGATCGCACAACACTTGGGAAACAGGGAAGAATGAAACTGGTTCGAGCATGTAGCAAAAAGTCAATCAAAACATAAAGGTCTTGCACAACAAGGGTTCAAAGAAGGCAAGTTCCTGATGGTAAACCACAGACATGTGTGCCAAAAAATGGTGGGAACACCTCCATTAATTGACACATGGTGCAGGACATATTATAACACAAGGAACACGAGAAGACAAGAATATACTAACAAAACAAATCTTCACAAATACCAAATTATGTGTAAAAAAAAAAATATAAGAATACAATAAGTGAAACCAACAGTCTAACGATTATTGAATGATTAAAACCAACCTGAGGCATTGACAGCCCTGAGAAACATCCTCCCAAACACACTAATTTGCTTTTTTATATGCAAAGAAGCAAAACACATGCTTAACTACATAAGATGGAGTCCTTGGAGAAACTCAATTCCTCTCGAGAAATGAACAAAGGGACGTTGATGAGATTAGCATGGCCTCTTGGCTGACGGAAAGGGTTCTTAAATGGGCATTCAGACGAGGGAGCTCCGGGTCATTTCTGGAAGGCCATGAAAAAGCTGAGGTCACATGAGTGGAGGAATTGCCCAATTAACAGCAAGGTCACCGCAGACAGAGCCGGCCTTTCACCAAAGGAACGCTCCGCGAAGCCAAGAAGGGCTAATTCCTAGGTGACATACTAGGGATGCACCGATACCACTTTTTCCAGTACTCGCCCGATACCGATATTTTTATTGCATTTGTAAATTTTTAAAATATTGGGTACAGAAACCAAAAGAGTATGTATAATGTTAGTTGGTTAACTTTATTTATCAAATAGATACAGTCAAACCTAAATTTATTTAGACACCTTCAACATTTCTCCCGTTATCACAGTTTATTCGCTATAGTTTAGAAAATGGTAATAAAATATAACAAGAACTCAGAGTTAAACGGAGTCAGAACAAATTCAGCTTGATAATGTTAGATAACTTTGATAGAAAGGTATGTAATGGATTTTGTTACTTTCACTGTTAATTTTTTTCTCTCGCTATGGTAGCCTACATCATGTTTAATTTAATAGCATTAGAGCTGCTCTATTGCAGCGGCTTAGTACTGTAATCACACGCTTTGCTGTAATAATGCAGGGAACCACTCGTTATAAATCTCCTAACTGTGATATTTTCAGAAATAGAAGTCGCGTTTTTTTTTTCATCTGGAACGTGCTGCGATTTATATTCCAAAGCTACTCATATAATGCAGAAACACTCAAGCAAGCAAAACACGCGCAACGCCTGCACGTGTTTGTACTGATGCAAAATAGTACAGCCTAGCGCATTTCACACAAGCAGCGAATGCCGGTCTTATTTTTACGATTTAGTTTTAATCCAAATGATGCGTACGTGTGCTAAGTGAGTGAAGTGAGTGAA
>NW_015662957.1:1523422-1523526 GCF_001515625.1 Sinocyclocheilus rhinocerous
GTGAGAAAGGTATATTCACTCGATTCACTCGAGCATCTGCGCCGCCACGCGCTCAATCTACTCAGCGCGCTTTGTTTATCAACTCGCGCACATCGCGCACATCA
>NW_015662957.1:1526090-1536333 GCF_001515625.1 Sinocyclocheilus rhinocerous
ATTTGTACTGGTGCAGAATGAGAGGGACAAGTACAGTACAGCCTAGCGCATTTCACGCAGGCTGATAGTTTCACTTTCGCCAGAAAGTCGTGTATGCCTAAGGTTAAAAATAAATGACATTTATAGCGAATGCCCCTATAAATGGTCTTATTTTTACGATTTAGTTTTAATCCAAATGATGCGTACGTGTGCTAAGTGAGTGAACATCAAACATCACACAACAGAATTGCGCTCTCTCTCTCTCTCTCTTTCTCTACCGTTAAGTAACTTGTGCATTGTTTTACTTACTTGTTTTTGACGTATCCGACCGAACTACAAACTTTCCAGTGATGTCTGTGAGAAAGGTATATTCACTCGACAAGCTCGCGCATCTGCGCCGCCACGCGCTCAATCTACTCAGCGCGCTTTGTTTATCAACTCGCGCACATCAGCTATACAGGCATTAATGATACTGAATGTTTAACATTATATTCATTGCATACATATACTTCGTAGACATCCTTAATCTCTAATAACTCCATTCTGCTGTCTGTTGTCGGTGTTTCATTGTCTGAATATGGCACTTATCACATGCTGTGTGGTATCGGCGTTTGGTATCGGTGCATCCCTATGACATACACCAGGGATGTGACATGGTGGCATGTGAAGAATTTTAAGAGACGAAGAATATGAAGAAATTCTTGACATTTGGTTGGAGTAAAATGATGGGAATTGATCAATGATATTACTTTACAAAGCAAAACGAGAAGCTCTGAATGTACACATGGACCATGAGGAGAAATTATTACTCAGCAAGGATGCATTAAATTAATCAAAAGTGACAGTAAAGGCGTTGATAATGTTACAAAAGATTTCAATTTTTTTATTCTTTAAAGAATGTATCATGTATCAATATTGATAATACTAAGCAATGTTTCTTGAGCACTAAATCAGCAAATTAATTATTTCTGACTGGAGTAATGGCTGCTGGAAATTCAGCTTTGCCATCACAGGAATAAATTGCATTTTAAAATACATTAAAATAGACAACATTTATGTTAGATTGTAATAATATTTCACGATTTTTACTGTATTTCTTTCAATACATGCATAAGAGTCATTAGCTTAGCAATATACTGACATCAGAGTCTGCTGTAAACTGTGAAGAGTGACCGATTCATTCAATATCGCTTGGAAGGTACATGAGAAGGCGTTGAGGGGAATTCTTCACTCTGGTGAGAAGTGTCAAGCTAGTCAGACTGGAGAGGAAATGAAACTTGCCTTGCCTGCTTTCTCTTACTGTCACACACTTATGAAGAATAGGCAAACACACCAGACCAGACGGACTCACTTCCTCTAGTCAACTAACCCTGAGCTCCTCACAAATGGGCTGGGAGTTATCGTGGCACAGGATACTGCAAAACAGGCAACATTATAACACTTGTATATTGAAGTCTAAAGTAGACAAAGTTTATTGACCAAAAGACAAACAAGGGTGTCCAGTCCAGTGTCAGTAAAATTGTTGATTTCTGTAGTTGACGGTAAATTTGTTTAAATATACTAAATTACATTTAAAAAATTAATTTAGAATAAAACCAGCTAAGTTGAATGTACAATATATGATAGTATTGTACCATTATGATAGAATGTACAAGAATTTACTTTACAGCACCTTCATAAATTCAATAAAACCATAAAAAGCACCTCCTGCATATTCTTTATACATCATTTTGAAGAAATAGAGATAAAAATCTTGCTGTAGAAAAGGTACATCGCCAAAGTAACTTGAATGCACCTGACGTTGTAATTACAACTTCTCAACTCAAATACAAGAGGACTTGAATGTGCCATTAATGCAGGGTTTATTTAAATAAACCTGAACAAGCTAATTAAGTTCTTACAGGTTACTAGACACTTCCAGAAAGGTGTTTTGGATCAGGTTGGAGCTAAACTTTGCAGGAAGGTGGCCCTCTTTGTACAGGATTGGATAACACTGGACTAAAATGTCAGACTACGAAATTCAGGAAGCGTGGAAACACCATATGACAACGTTTTAAAAACTTTGAAATGATGAAACCACCACTGACCATAACCACTAGGGGGGAAACGTTGAGAATTGGTTTGTAGTGTAATTGCAGAGTGGACCATTAAGCATATGACACATCACCGCTCCTCTGTGGCACCAGTGTAACCACCACCCTTCTTATCTGTCATGAGTCCAGACATTGTGGTGAGTTTCAGTTGCTTCTTTGTATCAACTCAATCCATTTGTAGAAAATCAGGCATGCTAGAAATTCGGTCAGTACCATGGCGTGTTATCATTCCAGACCGCGTGTTTCTTAACCATGCTGTCGATTCATTGCCGGGCAACTCGTCATCGGGCCTCCTGCTGGCTTGCTGAACAAATGACGCACACTGTCATACCACACATAGAGGAGCCTTTGAGGAACCTTTGAGTGGTAGAACGTAAGGCATTGAGTTGAACTCTACCCTGTAAGAACATAAGCAGTATATCAGGGGTCTCCAAAAGATTCCCATAGATGCCCCTCAGTTCGTAGGTCGGGCCTCACCGACAGCTACGTTCTTCTTGAGGAGCGGAACCGGAAAATACCTCACATTCCTTTGTGGCAACATCGTCCCAGATGTTGCCTTTTGCCTGCAAAACATACAGATGTTGGAGCTGGATTCCAGGGGCTCAAGGGACCCACGGAGGGCAGGGGATGGTATTTAGACTGGATGAGATTACGAGCCGATTAGAAAATCTATCTCAGCGGGGGTCACTGGTATCAGGGAGGACATTAGCAGGGGTTACTGCAGATTTGGTGTAGTGAGGGGGTGCTCAGAGAAAGAGATGGTGTAATGCGGGTCTAATGTGGAAGAAAAAGTAAAAGCTATGAGGAAATCGAGAGACCAGCACAATAAATTATGTTAAAATGAAGAAACAAGTTCTCAGAGAGGAAATGCAAGCAAAAGAGAGCAAAATACATGATGGAGAAGTTTTCTTAATGCTTAAGATTGTAAAATCTTAAAAAGAAGGTATCTTGTTTCAACTGTGAAAAGATGTCAATACACACTATTTTTCAAGTTCAAGTCCATCGACGTTAATCTACTCTGCTGTCTGGTTTGTTTGTCAGACAAAAATGGCAGATTTGGCATTATGATTGCTCAGATTGCCTGTTAATCAACTCCCAGCGAAGGGTCAATTGAGCAGCCAAGATTGGGCAAAGTTTAGAAATAACTGGGTCTAAAAAAATGACTGCAGTTAATGCCATGTGCTGCACTTTTCAAACTTTCTTTAAATAGATTTTTAATGATATAAGGTCTTTCTGTCATTTGGAGGAACCACTCATCATGTGGTGCAACCAATAATAGCAATAATTGTATTAAATTAAAAATACATTATCTAATTTCTGTGGCTGAAATATGAATCACTGCTACAGTATACTTAAGTGAATGGTATTTTTAAAATGTTTTATCAGTTTTATGCAATTAACAGAAAAAATAAGTCTCTGAAACTATCAAATTAAACAACTCTGAAATTATAGAACAAAAATATGAGATCATTATTTAGAAAAACTCAAAAGAAACACAAATACTTTTTTTCTAAATACTTTAATTACTGAGAACCTCTTAAAAATATGTTAAGCATGTTAAGGAAATGAATTAATTTTCATATAAATCATGGTCGCACCACATGACATTTTTTATGGCTACGGCTGATTCACCTAGATGAAAAAACACTAAAATCACTTGATTTAAAATTTTAATATGAATGTATGTGTACACAACATTGTTAATGTTTGAACAACTACAAAAGATATTATTATTTTTTGTATTTTAAAATTTGCCTGTCGAAAATCCTTATATGTCAATGACCCTTATTTTTGATAGATAACAGTTCAAATAAAAATTACAATTTATAAATTTGAATTATCCAATAGTAATGTAATATTATTATTATTATTATTATTGATTACAATTATTGTTACTGATCATAATTAATTATTACTGTTTGCTTATTATTTCATTATTTCTATATTTTTCAGGAACCTTTTTTTTTTACATAAAATTTGTTTTTTATTTATATAATTGTTCAAATAAAAATAACAAATATAATCTCTGTTTTATTATTATTATTATTATTGATTAATATTAATACATTTTATTTTGACTTCATTCGTTCAATATTTTGTCATTGAGTCATTTTTTATAATTTTTGACAAATGTGTTTAAAATGTTCAACTAAAAATATAATAATTGAATAGTTTATTTTCATCACTATTATTACAATTAATATCTTATTTAGCTTTTTTCAGTAATTTCTTAATAATTATTCTATAAAATGTCTACATTATGACATATATTGCTGTTGACCAAAAATTATTATTACACTAGAGCAGAGGTCACCAAACTTAATCCTAGAGGGCCAGTGTCCTGAAGAGTTTAGCTCCAACTTGCCTCAACACACCTGCCTGGAAGTTTCAAGTATACCTAGTAAAACCTTGATTAGCTGGTTCAGGTGTGTTTAATTAGGGTTGGAGCTAAACTCTGCAGGACACCGGCCCTCCAGGACCGAGTCTGGTGACCCCTGCACTAGAGCATAGGTCTACATTTGAAACTGAACCTCCCCCAGGGTCTAAGGTACACAGGGGTCTCATGTGCACCATGGTCTGATAGAGCACAGAGCTGTCACACAAAACTGCTCTCAAAAAAACATGTGTTATCTATTGATTATTTCTAGAAGCTGTCAGAGAGCCGTATGTTGACTTTCCCAGACCCAGCCTCTAGCACTCAAACCATTATATTAGGAACCGAAGAGTCAAGTGCAAATACAAAGAGCAAAATAACGTGAAAAGACAGAGAGTGAAAAAGGGAAGGAGCAAAGAGAAGCACATGACAAGGTGGAAAATGAAAGAAACAATGAAATAAAGGAAAAGTTCAAGCACTGGATATCCCCTGTCAAAACAGTGCCTGGGGCAAAACTGCCAGAAAGAAACCTGTCAAGGTACGCATACTAGACCCTGGAAAACAACAATGTTGACAATGTGTCACTGCAAATACAGGCCGTTGGGAGTTACAAAAGCACCTTGATAAATGTTAACGCAAGCACAATTTTTGCTTTATAGCGGTCGGGAAGACATTATTGTTACCGTCATAAAGGTTCTCATCAAATACTGCTTCAATTAACAAGACATACAGACTCATAATTCACACATAAGCCAGGGCAAGGAAGTACACTTCAAACTTTAACTTTTAGTTGGTCTTTAAGCTTTTCTTTGTTATTCTTTGAGGATGAGGCTACCACATCCTCACAAGATCAAACTGAATCCAACAGGATCCAAGCATCTAACCACAGAGATCCGTTTAGACAGTATATAACACTGATTAATAGGCTCTTTGACAGCATATCCTGTCATAATGACTGCAGTGAGACTGCATCATTCTCAAAGCTCGCTAGTAAGTATCGGGAAACCTGCATTAATTTAATGCAAGGTCTTCAGCATAATTGCCACTTGCCTTTCTATGCAACTAAGCTTTAAAAAGTATAAAATGTATAAAAATGACATTAGGGCATTCAAAAGCTTGTTTTGTTTCACGCTAAACAATAAAATTAGCATTATAAACTAATGCAGTCAATCAGACAGGATAAAATAAACATTTATAGCTTGAGTAAGAACATAAATGCTCCACTTTACTTGCTTTTCTTAACGTTACACCAGCTGTTTCTTCATAATACGGCATAATAACTCTAACCGCTACAGAATCAGGATCAAATATGGGTCACTGGAGCAGAACCAAGGACTTCGAAGAAAATGTTTGACTTTATTCCACGATCAAAATCCCTGCTGCTATCTCATCAGAGATATGAGACAAGCCTCTTATATAACAGCGGGGTCTTGTGAAAGCCTCAAAAGACTGTAAAACAGTTTTTACATTGTCAAAAGCTGATTCATCATCATTCTGACAAATAAGGAGACTCTGTTTAAGCCTACACGCTAAAATATGATGGTTATGAGTTGTTACCAAAGATTTGAATGAAATTATTTTGAATAAGCCTAAAGGGAAGTGTTGACTGGATATCACATGACCTTGGTGAGAGTTTACTCAACCGTCTCAACTTTCACTGCAAAACAGCACTTATGTAATCAGAAGAGTGTGAGAAGAGAAAAAATAAACGTATTGATTTCAAACTGTGCCCAGGTAATGGCACGGATCACAGGACTATGATGTATCAGCTGGAAACACGGCCAAATGTTCTATTACTTGAATTGAGGGTCCTTTGTGTAGCGTGTCTTGGCCAGGAACCTCTCTGCAAGTTTCTCTAGGTTGCGGGAGTAGTCCATCTCGATCTCTGCCTTCTTGCGGAAGAAGTCCTGCAGGTCTTGCAGGAGCTGCACGCGGAGCTCGCATTGCTGGTCCAAACACTTAAGCTGCTCCACCAACTGAGCTCGGATCTCTGCCAATCAGAGGAGGAGAAGAAGAAACAGAGTTATTACAGAACTTCCCACTCTGGTTATGCATTCTAAAAGTGTTCAGAACCACCTGGAAATTTTGGAGAATTACTGAAAAACGCAAACTAAATGCCATCATCTATCTATACACTAACATTTAAAAGTTTGGGGTTGGTATGATTTTTTGAGTGTTTTTGACGTCTCTAACGGCTGCATGTATTTAATAGAAAATATGGTAAATACAGTAATTACTGTTAATTATTACAATCAAAATTACTTTTCCACTGTAATACATTTTTAAATGCAATTTATTTCTGTGATGGCACAATAGAATTTTCAGCAGTGTCTTCAGTGTCACATGATCCTTCAGTAATCATTATAAATTACCAATGTTTAAAAAAAAATTTGTGGTAACCATGACATTTTTTCAGTATTCTTTGATGAATATGAAGCTCAAAAGAACAGCATTTATTTGAAACAGAATTTATGTAACAATGTAAAGCCTGTACTGTCACTTTTGTTCAATTTAAAGGTACACCTTAAGCCACCAAAATCACACTCAACAATCCCTGAACAAAATCATGTCAATTTTTTTTCTTGTAATTTGACAACTAAAAGCATCTAACTTATTTTTTGTAAGAGGGAAATATGGATTTCTTTATAAAATGCACAATCGAGAATAGGGGTGTGCGATATATATCGTCTGCGATAATATCGTAATTGTTGTTTTAAAAAATTTCGGCTTTTTCTTTTTTTTTAATAGATTTTTTTCATGTTTTAAATAATTTCAAATATCAGTATTCAACGTTTTATGTTTAATATATCAAAACATTATTTATGCATTTGTAATTGCAGGTTAAATGCATTCATGTCTTGCATTAAACAAAATACATGTGTGTAAATACATCTAAATGCCACTTCAGATGCAGCTTCTGTGTTGATTTCATTTGCTTGGTAACAGCCCAAATGTCTTATTATTCTAATTCCCTGATTATATGTAAGAATGTGACATTTTATAAAGGTAAAAATGCCCATAAAATGTAAAAATCTGTTTAAACTTATTGGAAAAGATTAATTTCTATCAGTATGAACTGACCACCACACAGAATATGAAGAATATTAAAAACATTATGAGTCAGCTGTCTTCGGCAGTCCTTAAGGTACCAGCACAATAACACACTCAGCAAAATATCGTCTAATTATCGTCATCGATAAAATCCCAGAAAATATCGAGATATTATTTTTTGTCAATATCGCACACCCCTAATCGAGAAATATGTATACCTGGTAAGCTCATTTTGGACATTGTTTGCAAATGCAACAAATTTTAAAAAGTGCTTTTTACCATTACTATTCGACTCAATTAAAACTCAATTAAACAGAAAGAATTCCACATATTTAATCTAGGACTTCTCACTACATGATCATCCTCTAATCCAGGGGGAAAAAAAATCATCCACATTTCACAATCTAGTTTATGCGGCTCCAGTCTAGTTCCTCAAAACAAAGTCAAAAATAGCTGGTGAAGAGACATTTCAACCTTCTATGCAAAAAAAACAATGTTTCAAAGAACTGGTTTTATGATTATCATTAAGTAAAGTGGTGCATTAACATTTTTCAATAGACAGAAGAACAATGAATATCAGGAGATCTTTTTGCAGAGGTCCATCACGCGCACACACACACATCTTCAGAGAGTTTATCCATTCTTATCACTTTTTATTTCCATTGCATCTCTCTCTGTCTCTCTTTCTCCCTGTCCAACATCCGCCGAGCACTCAAGCATAGCTCCAAATTAATTTACTCCACTCAATCCCGACAGCCTATTGAAATATTGAATTACGATTTTAACGTGAGCTCTTGGGAAGCCTGGAACTATGGATGGACCTACTTGTCCTGCATACTGAAATAAAAAAAATAAATAAATAAAAACATGATACGATACAGCAGAGCCATCTAATTTAGCAGTTGTATAGCAGTTCAATTATTCAAAGCAATGCAAAGTCCTTCATCCAAACATTAAAAACTATAAACTAGCACCTATTTCATCGTTTACAGCTGCAGGATCACATTTCAGTTGATGTATTGATGGCAAGTCTTGAGTTAGCTGTCAAACCAGTGTCACGAGTGATGAGAAAAAAACCTGAGAATGTCCAAGAATCAACAGTACCTTTGCATTTCCTGCTGTAAAGAAATCTGATGACTTTTGCCTCCATATGCTCTAACTGTTCCAGCCCGGAGAAGAGAGGAGAACAGCAGGGTGTGACAGTCCCAGGGCTATGATACCCAGCTGTCCCGACTCTATTGTGCTTTTGCGCTGAGAGCACACTTTCACTCTGACATCACACAGAAGTGGGATTTCCACAGCCTCTGTGTCTTGGTCAAGTCAAACACAACAAAGTTCACTCCAGTACATCCCATGACTATAGGACTGGGCTTTTCCCACTTCATATGACTCATTGTGATGATTTTTACATGACTATGTCATAAGGCAGCCCTCGTCTGGGATAATAACTACCCGGGCCTTCTTTCTGGCATGCCAACATGTGTCGATACCACTGCACTGACACATGTAATTTTCTGCTGTCCGTATAATTTATGATCATAGGAAATGAGTCAGTGCCACATCGTAATGCCTCAGCTTTCAAAGAGAGCCCTGTAATTTTAGCAAAAAGCAAAGCGTCTACAAACACGCACAGACAGAGCATGGTCAATGAGCCTGCATGGGCCTAATAATGCAATTATGAGCTCAATGTTTCATTTTTATTAAGATAAATACAGACACAAAGGAAACAGAGGAATGCATATGCAGATTTGTGTATGGGCATCCCTAAAAAATTTCTATGTGCCTAGTGGGTAAAATAAAATAAAATAAACTTATATTCATGGTTTATTCTGCTTTATAAATACTAGTCAAAAGTCATAGGATTATATCACAGTTTTACAGCTGTATAGTATCAGTAATTCATCAAATGATAACCAAATGATGGAAAACAGCATGATAACCAGTATTTATGTAGACGTGGTGCACACAAGCATTTTTGGCATTTTTACAAATTTCAAGCAAGTTTCTAGATCACAGTGTTGGAGTGATTCTGATGTTCTTGTGGCTGAATATGTGTTCATTCGTGTCTATATACAAACCAAACCCTCTTAGCTGTCAAAACGTCAGACTTTGATTGGTTAGGTGAAGGGCATGAGGAAAACAGGGCTGTGTGGGTTAGGGAAATAAACCGAGGCATAGATTTAATGGGATCATATTAAGCAAGACTGCTAGAAAAGTAAAACTTAAATATTAGAGTATAACCTGAACAGTTTGTGCTAAATGCATTACAAGCTAGAACAAGCACCACAACTGATTAAATCAGAATCAGCTGAAATATAAATGAAATTCACTGCTCTTTAAGTAAAGATTTGAGAAGAGCAGTAAACGCCATCACTGTCACCAAGAGCAGGAAGAGTATAATCCAACCACACTCACAAGGAAACTCAAGTCAGATGTTCTGCATTTGTCTCAGGGGCTCATAAAACATTTCCTAAGTCTGAGAAACACTGTGCTACCAATTCTCTGGCCATCCTGCTGTTCTACATCTATGGGAAGATCTTTTAAAATAGCTTGAGTGGAAAAAACATACACACAAAGTTAAAAATAATTGGAAAAAAAAAAACCTTAAATCTCTTTAGCTCCATATCCACCTCCAAAGGCAGACTGAACACTTTTTGTATATATATGAATATATATATATATATATATATATATATTAGGGCTGTGCGATATGGACAAAAAAAACCTATCGCGATTTCTTTGATCA
>NW_015662957.1:1542495-1545287 GCF_001515625.1 Sinocyclocheilus rhinocerous
CTCGTGCTCCATTTAGGCGCGCTGCATTCTGATTGGTTCGGATAGCATACTGCAGGAGGTCGGGGGCGCGGAAAATCGTGCTATAAAGCGATTTAGAAATCGCGCACGCTCAAATTGCGATTTTATGACGATTTCGATTAATCGCACAGCCCTAATATATATATATATATATATATATACAAAAATTGTATATATATATTTTTTAATAAAGTTAAAATAAAGTTAACATTGTAAAAAATTAAACTACAAATTTATATTTTACATATATATTTTACTTGAAATATAATACTTTTATAATATAAAAAGTATAATAATACATTCTAATAAATAGTGTACTACACACACACACACACACACACACACACAATAACTTATTAACTTAAATTATACATCTATTATATAACAGGATAAGTACATTGTACACAAAAGGGGAAGCAGAGGTTTTACTTCTGCAGGTGCAACAAAAAGCAACTCTTGCTTCACTGTAATTCTAACTACTTCAGTAAATGTTTTTGAAGAAAGAACACTTCTTTTTTCCTCTAAATCAACAAACAAGGACAATTAACCTTGATTCAAATGGCCTATTTGATTGGGTATCATTAGTTGAGCCTGTCATAAACATTAAAGCAACACAAAATATTAAATGATCTCAGAGTAATCAGACAGCAGTGACCCCTGCCTCATTGAGTGTGCATTTGCTGAACAAGCATTAAAGGGGTCATATGATGCTACTAAAAAGAACATTATTTTGTGTATTTGGTGTAATGAAATGTGTTTATGCGGTTTAAGGTTCAAAAAACACATTATTTTTCACATACTGTACATTATTGTTTCTCCTCTATGCCCCGCCTTTCTGAAACGCGTCGATTTTTACAAAGCTCATCGGTCTGAAAAGTGAGGTGTGCTGTGATTGGTCAGCTATCCGGTGCGTTGTGATTGGCTTAATACCTCAAGCATGTGACGGAAATGTTACGCCCCTTACCATACTGTGATGCCGTGTCCCGGCCGGAGCGACGAAACAAAAACATCAGTGAGCACGCTGCAAAGCACTGGCTGGGACCTTCATTATAGGACAGAACCAAACACAGTGTTGAATAATACCTGCTGGTCCCCAAACAACAATCATCACAGCTACCTGCTGAGATATCTGCTCAGTCAGGGTATTACACAGCCATGCATTATTGATTCTACTGCCTCTAACTAAAAGGAAAGGCGGGAGTGAGCAAAACAGATTGACCGGCAAGCTGGCACCTGACAAAGGACTGAAAGATAATCTCAGGAAGACAAACACTGCATGGCGAATGACATATGGATCAATGTCAAATAAGACAGACCACAAAAAAAAAAAAAAAAAAATAGGAAAAATTTAAACAAAATTATATATATATATATATACACATACATATACATATATATATAGCCTCATTTATATATTTTTTTATAGAATAATATACATCTGGACAACAGAAATGAGTGTCATGCTACAGATTCATTTATTATGAAAAACACTACACAAATAATAAAAATTGACGTTATAAGGACTACAATGTAACTGTGTTTTCTGGGGTCTGTAATCTGATGGTTCTGTCTCTTCAAGGCCAAATCAATCCTCCTCCTCTCTTCATCCCAGCTGTCACTTTGCTCATTTCCCTGAGAGCATCTCAGCCGGCTCCCCTAAAAACCCCACCCCAAATCTGCCATATCTCATTACAAGCCCTGGCTAAGGGCTCCAAACTCCAGGCTTGTCGCCAGAGCTTTAAAAGCAAGGAGATAGAAATCACTAGGAGGTAGACGGCAAGACTGCTGTTCTCAAAAACAGGCCATGCTCAAAGTTTGTGAACACTGGGGTGCCATGGTGACTAAGCAGGCGAGATTAGTGTTCATAGTGGCACTTTGAAACCTTAACCAGCTTTGAGGACAACGCTAACAGAGAGAACAACAGGGGTTAATATGTTGTGTATGTGAAACCAACACACAAACAGCCCAGGAAGCCTGTTGTTTTGACATTAGTCATCCCCACACGATTGGTACATAGATGTCTGAGGTATTCACCAGCAGGCAAACGCTCTGCTAAATTAAAGCATCTAAATACACTCCTTCTCCTGTGCTTTGCCAGACGATCACAACAAACATCTCAACAAGTTCCAATCTGTCAGGGAAGATCTGAAAGCATATTTAATTGAGAGGTATGTTAGCAATTTTCATCAGCGGGTTTTAGAAACTTTAACGGATCGTTTGCCCAGAAATGATTCTATGATTCTAAATAATTTTAATTATAACAGTTTTAAGTGTCTAGACACCTAAAATATAGCAATAATTTTGATAATTTATAAACAAGTAGCATTTTGTCAACAAACCATAATAGCCCACAGATGGGGTGTAAGAAGATAGCAGGAAGATTCACACATTTGTGCGTTTGTGAAAAAGAGCATTGTGCAGCTCTGAGCTGTGCTATTGTTTTCATAACTTTTACGGGATACAGTCCAAAAAAAAGGCAAATCTGAAAGGGACCAGTTGTTTCCAGGAGGTGGGCCTGTTGGCGTACACTACTTGCGTCACCAAAGGCAGCTTGAAGGAAACCATCCATTCATCAGAGCAAACAGGAAGCAAAAGGGAGCTGACAGGAAGTTAGTTTGTGCAGCTGGCTCCACAATAGGGCTGTGCGATTAATCGAAATCGAATCGAAATCGCGATTTGAGACGTTGCGATTTCCTAATCGCAAAGCCTGCGATATGGACGCGATATTACTCTGTTCCAGAGCGTATGCATGACTGCCAGCCTTGAGTTGCAGT
>NW_015662957.1:1545302-1545848 GCF_001515625.1 Sinocyclocheilus rhinocerous
AAGAGCGCACACACAGCCTGTGTCTGTGAATGCTTCTCATACTCGCTCCTCTCTGCCGCACTCACGCAGCCTGTCTTGTAATGCTCGTTTATACTCGCGCCCGGCTCCGCACCGCAAGTCTTCACGAGCGCATCTGGCAGTATGGGCACAAAATCTTTACTTGTCACACAATTTCTGAAAGCTGACACT
Organism: Sinocyclocheilus rhinocerous; assembly: GCF_001515625.1. Classification (NCBI taxonomy): domain Eukaryota; kingdom Metazoa; phylum Chordata; class Actinopteri; order Cypriniformes; family Cyprinidae; genus Sinocyclocheilus; species Sinocyclocheilus rhinocerous. The sequence goes on from NW_015662957.1 coordinate 1,545,492, forward strand.
CAAACAGCAGCACACACCAAATCTGCAAAACCATACACTAATTCTCGACCTCTGATTCAGTTTTCAATTTCATAAAACACCTTTTGCAAAACACAACACACAATTCTCTATGTAACACAAAAATCTGCAAAGTTTTGAAAATGTGTGTAAGCAGTTGAAACAAACTGTAAAACAATATTGGCTGATTATATGGCAATGATGACCTAAAATGTAAAATGTTTGCCCTCTCTCTCTTCACCGTTCCCACATCTCAGACCTCAAATACATAAAATATTACCCTTTTTAGGCATAGATTTTGAATTAAAGAGTGTAACGAATCAGCTCATGGGAAATATGAATAATTAATCATAACTAGTT
>NW_015662957.1:1546056-1555563 GCF_001515625.1 Sinocyclocheilus rhinocerous
AGACCCCCCACCCCCCCTCATAAAAACACTTTCTCATTGGATCTAAGCAAATCTCAGGTGACCTATTTTGATCTCAAAAAGGTTAGTTGTCACTGAAACGTGAGGAGTTTGCATTATGTAAGGGTTTTTCAATATGTGAATATGAATGTCTACAGACTGATCAAATTAATGATTAAATCATATGGTTTGTTAAGAGAGGGAAGAACAAATATGACGAGTATAATTGGCATAAAAGTCAGAGTATCTGTGCAATTTGTGCAAATGCCACTTTCATCAGAAAATATAAAAATCCAGTTGAAGTTAATACTGTATTGGCTGGGGGAATAAAAACAAATCCTCAGCCAATCTTTGTCTACAGTGACAGCTGCTTGAAGAGCTAAAAATTTTCCATACGGTGATTATCTGCGAGAAAACCTATTTCAACGTGAGACTGATGGACAGATTACTCTATTGAACCCCTCAGCGTTACAGGCAGCACTATCAAATACTCAGGTAAGACAGGGAGAAAGATGCTAACAGCATGAAGTAGAGCTCCTGATCTCAAGGAAAAACACAAGGTTTTTACACAAATCTCTCTAAACACTGGGCAGCCACACAGTTCTCACTCCCACATTCAGACAACCTAGTACAAACACTTCACACACACACACACACACACACACACACACACACACACACACACACATATGCAAAACTCCACCATGAGGCTTGATGAACTTAGACACCATCAGTCTGTGTTTACAAATGGCCAAAGCATAATAATCATCTTTTCTGCCAGCCCAGGGATTTCGGAGGGGGAGTATTAATCCAGCAGCTTTGACAGGAAGTTTGTGATGCTAAAATAACAGATCAAATTAGTTTTTTCTAAGTGTAACTCTTCTTGTAATCTGAAGCAAATTTTCAGTCTGAATTAAGAACTTCATGAATATTTTTCACAAAGACACGGCTTTGCACTTGTGATGTGCAGTAAACATAAATAAATAAATAAAGCAAAGCTTTATGCTTGACTTAGACAAACAGTGGGTGGCACATCCACAATAAATAATAAATACACAAGGCTGAGGATTTTCAGGGTGCACTGTCATTTACACAGAGAACTGGGCCAGCAAACAAATCTGTTGGAGGCACAATTTAACACACTTGTCAGCTGATATTCAACAGAATTTTTTTCATTTAAGAACCCCAAACAATATTTAGATTGCATATGTAGGGATGCACAATATAGACAACATATACAGTATATGTGTAGTGTGGAGGTGTTCACATATTTTAGGTCACATCCCCTTCTGTGGTCTGAACACACCTCTAGGTGACTAGTCAGGTTGATGCTTTTGTAGTTCTTCTCAATTCAAGAGAGAAGAATGGACAGGAAGAAACAAAAAAAGAGGGCAAATGATTGATATGGACACGTCCTGCTCTTTTAGTAGACAGCTGACCTAATTAAGCTCTCTGTTGTTGTCACTTCCTGTGGAGGACCTGAAGAGTACATCCGGCATATGCCTGCATCATTCTGACTAAAAAAAAGAGAGAATATCACCAAACTAACCCATTATAAAGTCACAGCACCAGTCACCCACTTTGAAATATTAAAAGTGCTAAAAAATATGGACATTTCAAAGGCCCATTTACACCAAGAAAACTAACTATAAAGATAACTGGAATGATAAATTAGCATTCACACATTATAAAGTTATGTTTATTATAAGCACTTTGTCTGCTGCTTTAAAGGGATAGTTTACCCAAAAATGAAAATTCTGTCATTAATTACTCACCTTCGTGTCGTTCCAAACCCGTAAGACCTTTGTTTATCTTCAGAACACAAATAATATATTGTGGATGAAATCCGGGAGCTTTCTGTCCCTGCATAGACAGCAATGCAACTAAAATGTTCGTGGCCCAAGAAAGGTAGTAAGGAGGACATCGCTAAACTAGTCCATGTGACATCTGTGGTTCAACCGTAGTTTTACGGAGCTACAAGAATACTTTTTGTGCGCAAAGAAAACTAAAATAATGACTTTATTTAACAATTCTTCTCCTCAGCATCACCGGCCATTCATGAGAGTACCATGACGCAGAAAGCTCTTGGATTTCATCAAAAATATATTAATTTGTGTTCCAAAGATAAGCGAAGTGGAACGACATGAGGGTGAGTAATTCATGACAGAATTTTCATTTTTGGGTGAACTATCCCTTTACATGATGGAGCTCTTTAAAGCAGGATGGATTCTGATTGGTTGTCAATGTTTTTAATCTTTCACCAAAAATAGTTCTGATTCCAACAATGTCGTTCCTCTGTGTCACTATCAATATAGTGTGGACTTACCTATTCTCGAAGAATTAGAATAATTATTAAAACTTTATAATTATTGTTATCGTCTTTGGTGTGAATGGGCCTTAAGGCTGGTTAAAACAACACGTTCTGGCCGATATCAATAAGCCAATATTTATTTTCATGTTATGGCTGATAACTGATATTAAAATACTAGATTTTGTCTTAAAAAAATTTAAATGTATAATTTTTGTGTGCTACAAGTGAATTTAGAATCAATTTACCTTCATACCCACCTATCTATCTATAAATAATCACCAATAACTAACATGGTATACTTATATTTTCCAACCACATGTGTTATGTATTCAAGAGTGGCATGCACTGACATTATACAATTCCACATTTGCATGCAGCAGATCTTTATCGTATCCAGTCCTATGACTGAGCAAGAAGAACGAGACGGTAAAAGAAAGAGAACGATACAGATCGGAGAGAACGGATAAATAAATGAAGCCAGAGAGTAGGAACACGAAGGGAGCTTATCAGAACGTCACATTCCCATGCTGGAGATAACAGCTGGCATTGGAGCTGCTCTGTACTGCCAGTGTGGGGTGGGACAGTGATACCATCACCTGCCTTCCAATCATAAAGATCTACAGTCTCATAACAACATCATCAAAACAAAAAGTGAAGGAGAAAGAGAAGACAGATTTTCCTACACAGATATATAAGCAAACTAGTAGTAATAATAGTCCACAAAAATAAGTCTGAAGAAATATCTACCATACCTTCATCTGCCTCAAATAAAGGCAAACGGCATTGCGAGGTTAAACAGGCGTGCAACCATTTCACATGCGCGGGCATTTTTCTCCATTCCTTACATTCCACAAATCTCTTTTCAGATGTCTTTATTGATTAAAGATAAAATAACCATAGGGCTTTCATAGAGAACGGTATCTTAAAACTCTCTAGGGAAATGCTTTAAAGTCTCTTTGAACAGGCCAACAATGTCTCTAATATGCATCAATTAATGATCAAAAACAACATTACAAAGCTTGATCTGTTTAATTCTGCTGTACTGTCGGCGCCAGCGGACGAAACTGACATCATATCTCTCCCCCACATGTTGTTTTCAAAATGAAACTTGAGCAAATGAACAAAACAGGGATTCTGGCTGGTGACCACCTGCAGTCAGGCTGAGCTGATGTCCTCACAGCTCCAGGATGATGTTTACGGGCATGTGAGGTAAGTTGACAGGTGGATCCCCCCCTCCTCCCTCGGAAGAGTCTATAGCACTGGCTGCTTAGAAAGCAGAAATGAGATTAGCGGGGTGCAGAACGGCCTGGTGCCCATTGTCTGCCCATTGTATGCCTGCATTATCGCACCCACACAGGGTGTTGACGGGCCCACGGTTAGCCGTCGTTCTGCTGACGTATGCTGGGCCTTTGTGTGCCAGGTACGAGTCCCGAGATGGTGCGTCTCTTTCTCGTGATGAGCTAACAGAGTCAAACAAACACAAATGAAGACATAATATACACTTCTATTGTTTTATATAAAGCTAAATATAACTATTCCAGAAATACACTAACTTAAACTCAATAAAAAAACACTATTTTTACTTTTGAGGACGTCTTCAAATTAATGTTTTTTTTTGTTTTGTTTTTTCCAGATTTAGTTGTTTTCCCCAAAGTATAGCTTGTCGAAGTATAAAATTAACGATATAACGACATATATATAATATATATAACGACAGAAAAATAGAACAATAGAATGAAAGATAGATAGAACAATAGAATGAAAGATAGATAGAACAATAGAATGAAAGACAGACAGACAGACAGACAGACAGACAGACAGACAGATAGATAGATAGATAGACAGACAGACAGACAGACAGATAGATAGATAGATAGATAGATGTGATATTATGTACCTATTTTACAGAACCAGCTACATTTGTATTAACTCACAACTGCAACCAAAATATACAAAATAAACCTGTCTGAAATGTCCACATCCTGTACCCCAATTAGGACATTTACAACAAAAAAATAGGCCTACACTTTTTTTCTTTTTTAATAAAGAAAAATAAATAATTGAAAGAAAATCAAGTCACACATAAGATCGATAATCTTATGACATGACAACAGTCAAAAAAGTATTTTAGGGTTCTGTACTAAAATGTGCAATGTGTAAAATATAGTGTAAATTCTCATTACGAAAAAACAAAACAAAAATTAGGTACTCCAGTTGAAGAAAAAAAGCATTAATTCCGAAAAATAAATACAAAAATAAAGCTGTTAAAACGGTATGTTATATGACACTTTTCGGATGGATGGGTGGAATAAAACAATTCAAAAATAATAAAGTAAAATAAAATCAAATGAAATAAAAAATAAAATATTCACTATCAGCCAGTTAAAAAAATTACAATGACCAATACAGTGATTACATATTGTGCATCTCCACTTTATAATACCTTTCTCATTAAAACATCCTACACACTATATGAAGGGTAAACACACTTTTCAATTTCAAAGCCATTTTGTGGGCTCACAAAACAATCTGATGTCTGTTCCAAGAATCAGCTGCACACTTTGCTTACCTTGCAGCTTCTACCAGGGGCAGTGCTAAAAAAAACAAACACGTACTAGATCTGTCTGACAGCTGATGATAAATCGAAGTGCTCTATACCTTAAACTCACAGGTACTCATGCGTTAGCAAACCCGCACACATCAGCGGTATATGAACATCTTAATTGCGGCCATGTGCGCATGCTGGAGGCAGGGTAATATAAAACTTTGTGGGTTTAGAGTGTTATTTCTCTAACCTGAAGTGTCACTGTGTTGGGGAGGGAATTAGATGGCCCTTCAGTCACGGTAGAAAAGCACATTAAGATTTCAAAGCACGACATCTGTGTAATGATGATTTAGTAGCTTGGGCGAGAAGACTTCGGATCCACACGTCCTTTTAATACTACATAAATAAAGAGGTTATTAAATTACGGTTCTCTAAGTGGACACTGCACACACCCAGTGAAGCTGTGGCATACACTGAATTCCAGCAAGATGCTGTATTTGTATGAGGAAACAGTGGTGAATTGTGTGGGTGAACAGCGGTTTACCTGCGCTCAACACTTTATGGTATATATCCACAGAGACATTCCTTCAGACCAAAGGAACATGTTAGAAAAAAGCACACATTATATTTGTGTGTGCTTTAAATGTGTGCTTACATGCACTAAAAAACAGTCCTGTCGTGCATTAACTGAGACTCACATCTGAGCAAACATAAGCCATGTGTCAACAGAAGCAGATAGACAGCAGGGAAGAGAGACACAGAGATGTGGGATCAGTTTCATGGTTGATCTCATGATGGGAAGAGAGGCTATGGAATTAATCGGGCATGTTGCAAAAATCACAGTTTCTACATGCATATGAGTGTTTCTTCAACTATAGATCTTGCTAGATCCTTTAATCCAACATATCTTTTTACTGAATGTCATTTCCACTAGTGTCGTTTCTTGCACATCTCAAATAATGTGTTGAGTATAACAGCACTGTGCTGGAAATAATGTGATGGAAACAGCATTTTAAAAAGAAGACTTCTTTGTATGGTTAATACTAATTTCATAGATAGCATTTTATGCATCAAATAACATTTTAACATAACTTGACAAACTGCAAATGACACAAAATAAAATGCTTTCTTTTCTTTTCTTTTATTCACACATCAGGTCTCATATTTACTGACAGTTTTATGTCCTTCACAACTAAGTTCAGCAACCTTGTTTTTAGTTTTTTAAAGTTATCAGTTGCAAAACTGGAGAACAATAGAATGAAAGACAGACAGACAGACAGACAGACAGACAGACAGACAGATAGATAGATAGATAGACAGACAGACAGACAGACAGATAGATAGATAGATAGATAGATGTGATATTATGTACCTATTTTACAGAACCAGCTACATTTGTATTAACTCACAACTGCAACCAAAATATACAAAATAAACCTGTCTGAAATGTCCACATCCTGTACCCCAATTAGGACATTTACAACAAAAAAATAGGCCTACACTTTTTTTCTTTTTTAATAAAGAAAAATAAATAATTGAAAGAAAATCAAGTCACACATAAGATCGATAATCTTATGACATGACAACAGTCAAAAAAGTATTTTAGGGTTCTGTACTAAAATGTGCAATGTGTAAAATATAGTGTAAATTCTCATTACGAAAAAACAAAACAAAAATTAGGTACTCCAGTTGAAGAAAAAAAGCATTAATTCCGAAAAATAAATACAAAAATAAAGCTGTTAAAACGGTATGTTATATGACACTTTTCGGATGGATGGGTGGAATAAAACAATTCAAAAATAATAAAGTAAAATAAAATCAAATGAAATAAAAAATAAAATATTCACTATCAGCCAGTTAAAAAAATTACAATGACCAATACAGTGATTACATATTGTGCATCTCCACTTTATAATACCTTTCTCATTAAAACATCCTACACACTATATGAAGGGTAAACACACTTTTCAATTTCAAAGCCATTTTGTGGGCTCACAAAACAATCTGATGTCTGTTCCAAGAATCAGCTGCACACTTTGCTTACCTTGCAGCTTCTACCAGGGGCAGTGCTAAAAAAAACAAACACGTACTAGATCTGTCTGACAGCTGATGATAAATCGAAGTGCTCTATACCTTAAACTCACAGGTACTCATGCGTTAGCAAACCCGCACACATCAGCGGTATATGAACATCTTAATTGCGGCCATGTGCGCATGCTGGAGGCAGGGTAATATAAAACTTTGTGGGTTTAGAGTGTTATTTCTCTAACCTGAAGTGTCACTGTGTTGGGGAGGGAATTAGATGGCCCTTCAGTCACGGTAGAAAAGCACATTAAGATTTCAAAGCACGACATCTGTGTAATGATGATTTAGTAGCTTGGGCGAGAAGACTTCGGATCCACACGTCCTTTTAATACTACATAAATAAAGAGGTTATTAAATTACGGTTCTCTAAGTGGACACTGCACACACCCAGTGAAGCTGTGGCATACACTGAATTCCAGCAAGATGCTGTATTTGTATGAGGAAACAGTGGTGAATTGTGTGGGTGAACAGCGGTTTACCTGCGCTCAACACTTTATGGTATATATCCACAGAGACATTCCTTCAGACCAAAGGAACATGTTAGAAAAAAGCACACATTATATTTGTGTGTGCTTTAAATGTGTGCTTACATGCACTAAAAAACAGTCCTGTCGTGCATTAACTGAGACTCACATCTGAGCAAACATAAGCCATGTGTCAACAGAAGCAGATAGACAGCAGGGAAGAGAGACACAGAGATGTGGGATCAGTTTCATGGTTGATCTCATGATGGGAAGAGAGGCTATGGAATTAATCGGGCATGTTGCAAAAATCACAGTTTCTACATGCATATGAGTGTTTCTTCAACTATAGATCTTGCTAGATCCTTTAATCCAACATATCTTTTTACTGAATGTCATTTCCACTAGTGTCGTTTCTTGCACATCTCAAATAATGTGTTGAGTATAACAGCACTGTGCTGGAAATAATGTGATGGAAACAGCATTTTAAAAAGAAGACTTCTTTGTATGGTTAATACTAATTTCATAGATAGCATTTTATGCATCAAATAACATTTTAACATAACTTGACAAACTGCAAATGACACAAAATAAAATGCTTTCTTTTCTTTTCTTTTATTCACACATCAGGTCTCATATTTACTGACAGTTTTATGTCCTTCACAACTAAGTTCAGCAACCTTGTTTTTAGTTTTTTAAAGTTATCAGTTGCAAAACTGGTTGTTAAAATGAATTCACAACTGAGGGACAGTGATAATTTGTGTAAAACTGTATAAATAATTGTAAAAATTATTTGAATTAAATATAGCTAAATAACAAATATAATCAACAGAAGCAGATAGACAGCAGGGAAGAGAGACACAGAGATGTGGGATCAGTTTCATGGTTGATCTCATGATGGGAAGAGAGGCTATGGAATTAATCGGGCATGTTGCAAAAATCACAGTTTCTACATGCATATGAGTGTTTCTTCAACTATAGATCTTGCTAGATCCTTTAATCCAACATATCTTTTTACTGAATGTCATTTCCACTAGTGTCGTTTCTTGCACATCTCAAATAATGTGTTGAGTATAACAGCACTGTGCTGGAAATAATGTGATGGAAACAGCATTTTAAAAAGAAGACTTCTTTGTATGGTTAATACTAATTTCATAGATAGCATTTTATGCATCAAATAACATTTTAACATAACTTGACAAACTGCAAATGACACAAAATAAAATGCTTTCTTTTCTTTTCTTTTATTCACACATCAGGTCTCATATTTACTGACAGTTTTATGTCCTTCACAACTAAGTTCAGCAACCTTGTTTTTAGTTTTTTAAAGTTATCAGTTGCAAAACTGGTTGTTAAAATGAATTCACAACTGAGGGACAGTGATAATTTGTGTAAAACTGTATAAATAATTGTAAAAATTATTTGAATTAAATATAGCTAAATAACAAATATAAATACTAAATAAAACAAGAATATATATATAGTATGAGCTCTGTGACCTCATCGGCAAAATCTGATATAATGGAAAATGCACAAGGCCTGGCGTGCATTGACAAAAACCAAACAATTGTGGCTAGGGCCTGCACGATGTTGAAAAACTGACACTGCAATATTTCGTTTTTCTGCAATATATATTGAGATATAAGAACTATGAAAGCCCTGTTCCACCAATGAAAAAAAAATTAAAAAGGTAATTGCGACTTTTTATCTCACAATTCTAACTTTTTTCTTGCAAGTACGAGTTCACAACTCACAATTTTGACTATTTTTTCTCAGAATTGTGAGATATAAACTTACAATTGCAAGACAAAAATAAGAATTGTGAGATAAAAAGTCAATTTTTATCCTACACGCAATTACCTTTTTTATTGTTATACAGTCAGAATTGCAAGATTTAAAGGGGTCATATGATGCTGCTAAAAAGAACAGTATTTTGTGTATTTGGTGTAATGAAATGTGTTTATGCGGTTTAAGGTTCAAAAAACACATTATTTTCCATATCCTGTACATTATTGTTTCTCCTCTATGCCCCGCCTTTCTGAAACGCGTCGATTTTTACAAACCTCATTGGTCTGAAAAGCGAGGTATGCTCTGATTGGCCAGCTATC
>NW_015662957.1:1555948-1633136 GCF_001515625.1 Sinocyclocheilus rhinocerous
GGCGCCGCAGCAAAAAAAAATGGCTGCCCACTGCTCCGGGTGTGTGTTCACGGTGTGTGTGTGTTCACTGCTGTGTGTGTGCACTTTGGATGGGTTAAATGCAGAGCACTAATTCCAAGTACGGGTCACCATACTTGGCCACATGTCACGTCACGTCACGTATTATTATTATCACGTATTTCCTCAGCAACCAGCACAGATCAGTTCCAGACATGACGAAGCAGATATCGTCCTCTTTTGGAAGACCAAACAAAGTAGTTTCGCTTTCACAACGAAAAACACAGCGGCCTAGCTTGAGCGAATATTTTCCACATACTGTACATTATTGTTTCTCCTCTATGCCCCGCCTTTCTGAAACGCATCGATTTTTACAAAGCTCATCGGTGTGAAAAAGCGAGGTGTGCTGTGATTGGCCAGCTATCCAGTGCGTTGTGATTGGCCGAATACCTGAAGCGTGAGATGGAAATGTTACGCCCCTTGCCATATTGGGATGATGCCCTGTCAGGCCAGAGCGATGATTCAAAAACATGAAAACCCATTATAAACGAGGCATTCGATGCATCCAGTGGGGACTTAATTACGGATTCAGCTCTGACCTATTTTCTCAGAATTGCGAGTTTATATCTTGTAATTCTGACTTTATAACACGCAATTGCAAGTTAAGTCAGAATTGTGAGCTATAGCATAAATGTGAAATTTTGAGAACATATCAGTCTTTTTAACTACCATATAAGTTTCAAAACAGTCAGTCCACAGTAAAATGCACATAGCCTGCATAAAGTAGCTGTGATTTTTCACGAACCGTTGTGACTTCCGTAAAAAGTTGATGTCAGAACTACACAGTCACCGCCTTCAGTCAAAAAAAGTCAGAATTGTGAATTTGTATTAAGCAATTATGAGAAAAAAAAGTCAGAATTGTGAATTTGTATTAAGCAATTATGAGAAAAAAAAGTCAGAATTGTGAATTTGTATTAAGCAATTATGAGAAAAAAAAGTCAGAATTGTGAATTTGTATTAAGCAATTATGAGAAAAAAGTCAGAATTGCGAGATGTAAACCCACAATTGTGAGGAAAAAAGTCAGAATTATGAGATAAGTTGCATCTGCCTTTTTTCAGTGGCGGAAACTGGATTCCATAGAAAACACATGATGAATTGAATATCTATATTTAAAAATATAGAATCATTCTAGAGTTAGTGGGGTGAAACAAATAAAGCATATACTTATTTCATTAAATCACAGTCTGCACAGTTTGAGAACTGCACTGAGCCATATCGCGATATTGATTTTATTTCAATATACCTTGCAGTCCTAAATTTGCTTGAGATTTTCACAAACAGGCGCCCAGACTGTAAACAGTCTTATCAAAACTAGTCTCTAATTTGGGGGTCAAAAAGATGCAAAAAGATCCAAGCTTTAATAACATTCACAGATGTGTCAAAAGTATTTTGTGTCACAAATTAAATGTTAAGTAGCTGTGGCAGTAGCTCACAAACCCTGTCTTTGGATTGAGCGGAGAACGTTGTCGAGGTCTGGCCTTGTGTGCCATAACTCATTCAGAATGGAGCGGCATTTCCTTCACTCAGACAAGGCCGACATTATAACTCCTGTAAAACTTCAAACCTCCTTCCTGCCCGCACACACAGACCTGCATTGTGCTAGCGGCCCGGGCCTGGAGTGGCGTGGCCATTCTGAAGTGCCCGAACTGCCAAGAATATGTGGAGCCTTTTCAGCAACTGCCATTCTATTGCCTGACCCAGGAAATTTTAGAGCTGCTGACTTGCCAAAATCCTCAGGAAAACATTTGCTTTTGAATAATCAAAATTCAGAGTAGGCATTCCAGAGCCACGGTGCTCGCCTGTGAAGATTTAAGGCAGGTACTTCAAGTCTGTTGGATCAATGTACCATTTCTCATCTTAACAAGGTTCATGGCCGTTTGCGTCCTGCAGCTTACCAAATCAAATTCCCATCCCTAGTGATGCAGGAATTGCGTAGCATTAGGGATGGGAATATTAAGAGGTTTAAAGATTCTGTTGCAGAATTAACTAAATGATTCTGGTGTCTTAATGATTTAATTAATGATTCTTCTAATACTTTTTCGAATAAATCTCTTCAATTTATGGAGTGAGTCATTAGACCAATAAATAAATAAATAAATAAATAAAAATACAAAATAACTAACTAAATACATTTGGTCAATTTAAAGTATTATCATTTCATTGTGCTTTTTTTTTTGGTCAGAAACCATGATATTTTGCCACTGTTATTTTTTATTAGAAAAATATAATACATTTATGCATTTAACAAATATGTAAAATAATATAAATGTTATATTTTTTGTCTAATGTTTTTATTTTTTGTATTATATCAGGTTTACACATCTAACAGTATTCTAAATGGTGTTCAAGCCAACTTAACGATCCTGGTGTCTTAACGATTTAATTAATAATTATTTTATATTTATATAATTCATATATATATATATATACATACATATCTATATATATATATACATATATATATATATGTATGTATACATATATATATATATGTATGTATACATATATATTATATATATATCAATTTAAATGAACCTCTCCAATCAATTCACTGAAGGAGTGAGTCATTAAAAATAAATTAATTAATTAAATTAAATAATTACGTAATTCCTTTAGATTTAAAGTATATCCGTTTCATTCTGCTTTTTAAAATTTGGGTCAGAAATCATAAGATGTGGTAGACAAAAAGCTTTGTCCTATGAAAGTCGTGAAAATAATTAGTTTCATTGTTTCATTTGTTTTATTCTGAACAAGAACCGATTGCATTCCCAACCCTACACATCACACTCACACCCAACATGAAGAGTTTGTGGTGAAAGAACAAAATAATCAGGCTTTTATAGGGAGGAAAACTTATCTCCCACAATCTTATTAGATGAGTAGTGCTGACATCATGTTATACAGCCTCATCTACGCTCAAGGAGAACATAGAGGGCATGAAAGAAAGAGCTGAATCAGAATTAGTTGTTCCAATGACTGCAAACTCTTAATCACCAGCAGCTTCCTCTCTCCGCCGCCCTTCACTCTTGGGTGGTATAACTCATCCCAGCAGCCTGCAGCGTGTGAGAGTGATTTAGCCACTCGACTGGGAAACAGCAACGGGTCGCTGTAATGAGTTGGAGAGCGGCAGGTTTTTCAGGGCTGGGTGGCGGCTGCGACACCGCATGCAAGGTGAAATACGACAGCCATTTAGAGATGGACGAAAGCCTGCAATCACCAGGAGAGATGGTGCACTGGGAAAACACACAGCTCAACCGCAAACATGGAGGATGCCACAACTGCAACAGCCACAGACTTTAACATTGGTTAGCAAAACAAAGAGACCATAAAAGGATCCAAAGGCCAAAGCGAAAAACTACCTCTGACTTGTTGATAATTATCAGCCCATGACCTGTTCATGCAAGATGGATTGTGGGTTTTGCACAATGCCACTTTACGGATGACGCTTCCTTTGTCCTCACCTTCTACCGCAGATTCACAAACACACAGGAAGTAGGCTAATGCAGACTAAAAGAGAGCAGGGGAGGGAGTCTTATAACACCTCAGCAGAAATACACTCTGGCATGCTGAATAATACGTCTGCAAACTAGCAAAATTTCTTCTGGAAATTAAGGATAAAACGAAGAGGAAAAATCGTTCCAATAATGAAATCTGTTGAAACTGATATCAATCTAAGTGTAGAATATTTTCATTTCTAAATATATGAGTATTATTTTTTCACGTAGTAACAAACAAAATTAGGGATGATGCACAATACACTGGTTATCAGCTGATATAAGTGTTTGTTTTCCGTGTGTTGTTTTTTATTTATATATATATATATATATATATATATATATTAGGGCTGGGCAAAAAAAATAGATTTTTCGATTAATCGTTTTTTTTTAAAGACGTCGATTCGATATCGATTCTCAAAAGCCGCGAATCGATCTTTTCCGGTATTTATTTAAGCACACATTTAAAACAAGATCTGAATAACATGAATCTTATCATTAGTCTTCTCCACTAACGTTAGATGTCACCCTTATTTACCTTGCGCGATGTTACAACAGAAAGCCTGTCATTCATTCAGCGCTTATCATGGCCATACGTGTGATTCGCAATGCTCAGGTGAAATGCTATAGTAATACTATAAATCTGCGGAAGCATTTGATATCACGCATAAGGCGCCATGATTTCCGCAATGAATGAATGGCGGATGGCGCGGCACACTGTTTTGTTTACTACACACATACTAAAGCGTGGATGACGCTCGCGGTGTTTTCAGCTTCTGCCGTCTCACTATATGATGAAATGAACATGAATGTCATCTCCAACTGCTCTGAGAGTCACTTCATTAGCATTTTATCTTTTCATTTGAGAAATTACCGTCATATCACATACACAGCAGCTGGAAGTTCTTCACGGCAACCTGTCAAAATAAAAGTTTAGTTTAACGTTAAGAAACTGTCCGAATATATTACTATTTAGCAGTCTTAAGAATCAATGCTACTACTGCTAATAAATATTAATAAATATTTATTTTTAAAGGAATAATCACATCTGTTTTCTTTTTAATTTTAACAGTAAACCTCTGTTGTGCAGCACTTTGTTTACCAGAAAAAAAGGGTTTCATTTTCATTTGATTAGGATAAATTAAATTAATGTTTTATGCCTTCATCTGATTACCAGAAAAATTAAGAACATTTTATAGGGCCCTACTATTGTTTAAAAAGGACCCTATACAAAAAAAGAATAGGTTTAAAATACAGGCATGTGGTTCTTAATTTCTTTTTATTAATTCACCATTTGTAAACTGATGTTTACTGTTCATTTTTTAGAAATATCAATAGCATTTGTATTAAAACTATATTCACTGAATGTAATCCAGAAATCGAGAATCGAATCAAATCGAGAGCTTGCAAATCGAAATCGATTCGGGACATCTGAATCGATACCCAGCCCTAATATATATATATATATATATGAGCAATATCACTCGAGTACGAGAGCGATATCGGCTCTATATCAGGCCAGAGGGCAGTCTTACTGTTCCGACACGTGAGCTTGAACGAGAATGCACGCGTTGGCGGTAATGCATAGACGGATATTGGTGAAAATGTGCACAGTGTCAAAATAAGGTGCCTATTTATACTACAGATATCAATATTTTACGTGTGGCATCGATACATCGTATCGTTAGACATGTAATCGATGTATCGATCCATATCGATGGATCGTTACACCCCTAGTATATACATAATGTACACAGTTATGTATACATAACCTTTCTCTCTAACCTTTCTCTCTCATAACCTCATTATTTCTCACTAATAACCTAACCTCTCGTTCAAACTCACGGGGGAAGTCATGGCCTAATGGTTAGAGAGTCGGAATCGTAACCCAAAGGTTGCGGGTTCGAGTCTCGTACCGGCAGGGGTTGTAGGTGGGGGGAGTGAATGTACAGTGCTCTCTCCCACCTTCAATACCATGACTGAGGTGCCCTTGAGCAAGGCACCGAACCCCCAACTACTCCCCGGGCGCTGCAGCAAAAAAATGGCTGCCCACTGCTCCGGGTGTGTGTTCACTGCTGTGTGTGTGCGCACTTTGGATGGGATAAATGC
The DNA here is from genome assembly GCF_001515625.1 of Sinocyclocheilus rhinocerous. Lineage (NCBI taxonomy): Eukaryota > Metazoa > Chordata > Actinopteri > Cypriniformes > Cyprinidae > Sinocyclocheilus > Sinocyclocheilus rhinocerous. The sequence continues at coordinate 1,561,610 of NW_015662957.1, forward strand.
AGAGCATTAATTCCGAGTAAGGGTCACCATACTTGGCCACTTGTCACGTCACTCACTCACTAACTGAAGCAGCACCTTGATACGAATTCTAAAAGTGACGTATGTTTAACTGTCAACTTGAGCTTTGAATCCGTGGCGGAAGGAAGTAGTTCCGCACAAAGAGGGTTTTATTAGGCACTCCGTTATTTCTTGTTTAATTACACACATGTTCCGCCTCCGGCCTAATCACAACCATGCTGATATAGAGCCGGTATCGCTCTCGCACTCGAGTGATATTGCTCATATACACATACATATATGTGTGTTTGTGTATTAGTATATACATATATATACACACACTATATACACACACATGTATTAAAACTACACTCTAAAAAATGCTGGGTTAAAATATGGACAAACCTAGCGATGGGGTTGTTTTCCACCAACAGTTGGGTTAAATTGCTGGGTTTGTCCATATTTTACCCAGCACTGGGTTGTATTTAACCCAGCATTTTTAGAGTGTATATATTAAAGCAATTTATTTACATTTATTATACAAATTTTAGATATTGCTCCAATGTTTTTGAGAGCTTCCACAGAAGACAATAAGGGAAAAAAAGGCATGCATATCTTAAGATCCCACAAAACCGAGAAGCAGACTTATATCTTCCGATCAAACACTAGTTTAAGCTGCTTTATTCATTGTTATTTTACTGATGCAGAAACCAGCCTGGACAATTACAAAAAGCATACTTAGACAACGTTTCATGTGAACTTGTATGCAATTCTGAGAAATACAAGCCAGAAACGACATCTAAAATAGATCTTGACCCGTTTTTTAATCTTGCATTAAAGGCATGCTGATTTATGGCTTGCACTGCAAGTTCTGCAATCCTTCGCAACCAGTTTTATAAACTTTTAAGATCTACTGCAATTCCTTTCATCGCAAGTTTATTTTTTTCCTCGCTTGCTAGGGAATGTCTGGTGCTGTTCTAATTCCTGCAGCCCCCAGGCACAGACAGCTGCATTGCAGGAGGGAGCGATTGGGACACATTGTTCTTGAAATCACACCTCCTGTTCCTGTGTGTGAATTGGACGGCACCATAAGGTGACTGCAGGTGTTCTATAATACCATGACGTATAAGAAGAGATGGCAGATTACATATTGCAATACACAGATGCAAACTTCAGAATTTTCATAGAAACAAAAGATCATAGTGATGCAATATCGCTGCGCAAACCATGCCGGTTTTTAGTGCAAGAATCAGGCAAATAACCATCTGCAATGAAAGCTGTAAGCTGTAGTTCAAGCACATTGAGCGATATAAGGAGAAATGAATCTCCCCCTTGGGTTTAATCAGGGGTGGGTTGAGTTGTGAGCAAGAGAAAACTAAACAGCCATTTGTGCCTGCAGCAGGAGGCATGATTATATTTGACAGACTGAGAGAATCAATCTGGCAAGAACACAGATGATGAGAACCACAGTGAAGTCTGGATACCCAGACCACTTCCTAAAGACTAAAATGGTCTCAAAAGTGACAAAAAATATAAATGTCTGACAATAGTTGAAATCTCGTCAGGAAAGATCGGTGTGCATACATATGTAGTTTTTTGTCAGGTGTCCTCTTTTTAGAGTGTGTGCTAGTATTTCTTGAACACAGATCACAGTGGGACTCATGATGTCCAATTCATGAAAAAAAAAAAATTCTTTCAAACAGTACCTTTTAATGAGTCACTCAAAAAGATTCACAAAATGTTTGCAAAAGAAGCAGTCAGTGAGTCACTAAGAGCCGTTAAAACTGGGTCACAACAGTTCATAACTGACTCCCTAACATAATTAATAACGGTAAAAAAAAAACACTAGTGGTTGGCCTATTCTTCATCTTTTTTTCCCATCTCTAACAGACGGAAATATTCCTTAAATTCAAATTTAAATAGCAGAACTACAATGTAACTAAATACAACTAGAATAACACCATAGTATATTAAACTTAAATCAGTGGTAGCCAGCAATAGTTAATAAAAAACTATGAACTAAAATGCTTCTTAACCATCTTCAACTAGCGATTCAATAATCTGGCAAGTAAAAAAGTAATTAGGCTCCTAAATGTTTCATTTTAGAAGCTAATTGCTCCAGAGTCATTTTTTCATTGTTTTGCACAATAGTACAAGATTGTCCCTCAATGGCGAGGAGAAACTTTCATGGAGCTCCTTAGAATCCGTACATAACACTTTGGGGCATTTGACACTGCATAATGTAAATGAGAATAATCGGATTTACAAACGCTAAATATCTCCAGATTGTGCACATGATGACAAAAGGCAATTTAGAGAACTACAAAACCTGATTAGCCTGCTGTGATTCAGTGAAGAATCAATTGAAGATTTGAGCTGAACAACAATTTACAATTTATTTGTAAGTAGCGTTAAGTTTCCAGAGGCAGCTACTCAGCTGCATGTAAAGTTGCTCAAAAAATCCCTTGAGATGCATTTGACTTCCAAAGCCTGTGTCCACTGCCTCTGAAGGTCAGAAAGCTTAGCTTCAATTCCCAGTGACTGGCAATGCGGCATTCAGTTTTGCATTGGAGTATCAGCATGTTTCAGTATAGCATTTGACCTCTACCAAGCTTAAAAATCTACAATGAGACCAAAATGGTCACCCGAGCGTCAGTCGACTCTACATTCATCCATTTCAATATGGTTTATGTGGAAGATGGGAGTGGTGGGAGAGGATTAATGAGGACTCCTGTGTTGTAGAAGCAGGATATTGGATCTGCAGGAGGGGTCTTGGGAGACTGTCCGAGGTGGGCCAGTCGAAAGTAAAAAGAGGGAATGAATCTGCTTTCCTTTACTAACTTAATAGCCAAGAGACTGCAAACGTGATGGTATTTCACTGAACTATTGAGCCAAAATCAAATTAAAGTCCCCATGAAATCAAAATTAAAGTTTTTTGGGTGTTAGTATCAATATGTTAGTCTTAAGGTTATCTATAAGGCAGTGTGCTCTAGTGGTTAAATGGATCGTAGTTGATCCGTGATCCATACGGACCAAGCCCCACGGTTCGGCACGCATGTGATCTGCGGATTAATTGTAAAATTTAACCATAATAGAGTTTTCATAATAAAGTTTATAATTTGTTCGTATTTACACAAGCAAGCGAATTTTAAACAATTCCAGAGAGAAAAGGCGAAAGGGAACTCGATTCGTTACTCGCGCGCTGTTCTCTACACGCACAGCCGCACACACATAAAGCACGCACACGCGTTTCAGACGGCGCGCAAACACCGAACTGAATCCTCTGAACACATAAAATTATGACAAAATACCCATCTCGACAATCATTTAGGTAAACACAGTCAGTTATATCTCAAGTGAATGAAAACAGCTGAGAAAGAAATCGGATGTGAGACAGTGTAAATATATGCTTTCGATTGGGGCAAATGAGGTATTGTTTCACGTTGTGTCACACGAACCGCGGCAGCGCGCACAGTCTGATCCGGACTTTGGCTCCGGTCCAGAGACGCGATCGCTCGGAGCGGATCATATGCGCGAGTCGGCATATATTAAACACTTTTAAAACTACACAGCCTCAGCATGATTATGATCACTATTTTGTTCTACTAAGAGTTTCATATTGAATCTAGGGGGTAATCTATTAGACTGTGGCTGTCAAATGCGGCTTTACCGAGCTCAACGGCTCTGACCCATGCAGATATAAACAAAACGCTATTGGCTAATTTAAAAAGGGGGCGGGGCTGCTCGATATGTCCCGCCCTGTCTTCCTGTTTCAGTTGAAATTACGTCACCACATAGAATAACGCTGCGTGTTTCAAGGCACTTCAGGGGACCTTTAAAGATGTCATCGCTTTGACAGAAAGGTCAGTTGATCTGTTTTTAAAAGCGAATGGGTCATTTCTAACTACTTATTGTTGCTAGATAAATACATACAAGCCCATTCCAGGGCAATGGAGTCAGACTACCAAATGAGGCAAAGCTTGTGAAGCTGGTGGGGGGAGGAGAACGATCTCAGTATCGCATTCATATTCACAGTCTACTGCACATTAGCTGTGGCAAAGCAAATACAGCTCAGATTGACCGACAGCCTGATGACGGATGCTTGGGTTTGAGCTCTGATCACCGTTGTGCCGTTCGTCCAAGTGTTCCACAGCAACATGATGCATTAGATTGTTTCTAGCCATTGTGGCGGTGGTGGTGGCGGGGGTGTCTCCTGTTGCCATGGTAACACCGCTGACAGGCTCGGGGGCCGCCGAGAGCAGAGGTCAGTGGAGAGATGCCAGAATCCCCCCAACAGGCGTCATTAAACAATGCAAAGTGGACACAGCATGAGTCTGGGACTCCAAGAGAAAGGCCTGCATTGATGCAATGCGTATGTATTCAGCTACTGCGGTCGTAAAAAAACTCAATATCTGTTCCACTGTAAGATTTTGAGGAAAGACAGTGGCTGTGTTCACAGCCACACCCTTTCCTTCTTGTGGCTCGAGGAACCAGGAGGATGGAGGATCTGGCTCTTCCGAGCTGAACAAATAAGATTGGGCCGTATGACGGATATTCCTGCAGTAGAGGGGTCGTGTTATCAGAGAGGCCTTGAACAGGGCAGTCACAGCCAATGCAAACAAAGCGTAAGCTAACCTCTCCATCTTCCATTCCCCGGTCTCTTCCCACACACACTGAAAAAAATAACTATTAAGATTTACTTAAAAAAAAATTGGTAACAAATTGCACGAACACATTTTAAGTAAATTTTACTGCTCTAATATCAAGTACAACTTACTCACTATTATTAAGTAAAATCTACTTACTAAACTTAACATTCATGAAGAAATTAAATCTAATTGCACCCTAATTAAGTAAATATTACATAATTATATTTAATTTAAAAGTGTTTATTTAAAGTAATTAAGTAAAGTTTATTTATTATTTTATAGACAGGAACCTTGCATTTATAAAAATATTAAGTAAATTAATTTTATTATATGTTTTGATCGAGATCCCATTTACTTAGTTTTATGAATATATATTACTCCCTATGTAAACATTGCTAATTTTTTTTAATTAATATAACCACATACACTGTATTAATTTTGTCTCCAGGGGTTCTCAACTCTGGCCCTCAAGGTCCACTTTCCTGCAGAGTTTAGCTCTAACCCTAATCAAGTCTCCATTCTACACGATTCCAGTTGAGGAATAAGGGTCTTATCTAGAAAAACGATTGGTCATTTTCTAAAAAAATAAACATTTATATACGTTTTAACCACAAATGTTCATCCTGCACTAGCTCTGCAATGCGCATGCGCGGCTTCACACATTACGAAATCACGTTGGAAAGGTCACGCACAGTTCGTTCTTTGTCTGTGTACTTCGGTTCAAAAAGGTAGGGTAGGGCAAGAAACTCAATTTCTCCTACAACTTTAAAATCGTCCGACATCATAGTTTTACCTTTTTTTGTAAAGGGCGATTGACTTTCTTTGCACGTTCGCTTTGTAAACACTAGGTCGGTAGTTCTGCCTACGTCACGCGGGATCTTTCCAACGTGATTACATAATGCATGAGGTCGAGCTAGTGCAAGAAAAGCATATGTGGTTAAAAAGTATAGATTTTTTTTTTTTTTTCGAAAATGGCAGATTTTTTCGCTAGATAATACTCTTATTACTCAGCTGGGATCATGTAGAGCCCTTTGAAGCTGCATTGAAACTGCAATTTGGACCTTCAACCCATTGGCCTCCATTGAAGTCCACTATATGGAGAAAAATCCTGGAATGTTTTTCTCGAGAAACTTAATTAACTATTTTTAAGCAATACTATCATTAAATATGTCTATCTATCTATCTATCTATCTGATGTGTGTGTCCTTTTTATTTTCATTTTTATAATATTATATATAATTTTACTTATTTACTTTTTGTGTTTAGACTGTATGGTTTAGTGTTTCTCTGTATCTGTTAAAGGATTAGTTCACTTCCAGAATAAAAATTTCCCTATATTTTTTTCACCCCTATGCAACCCTCTACATTGCGAGTAAATCACTCGCATATGCGACTAAATCTTCACTCTGGGCGACTAAATGATGTCTAATATTAGCCAATGGCTAATAAATTCTCAGATTTTACTCGCCAGTGTGTGAGTTGGAGGCTGAGTATATGATTAGCACAGATATATTTTCACTCACAGTGTTGCCCCTATGTCATCCAAAATGTTCATGTCTTTCTTTCTTCAGTCGTAAAGAAATTTAGATGTTAATAGTTCATAGTTAATTTAGATGTTAATTCTTCATCTGTGTTAATCAATGAAGCACTCACAAACCAATTTTACAGTCTATTGAGTGCATTCAAGTTCATCTAATGAAGGATAAACATAACCACTAGGGACCAGCAACCCCAACCCTTAACCAGCTATCCATATCAGAAGTGATGTAAAAAGGAAGCCGCATTGAGTGATGGTAGTAAACACTGCACAGGACTAATTGTCTGCAAACCATTTGAGCTGTCAAGACTAAACGTGCATTACGACTGAAAGGGTCAAATCTAAACTGCCGGTCGGGTCACCAAAAAAGGCAAAAATCAACATTGACACCCCCCCCGGCGCCCCCGCAGAGATGAATGACAAATCCCAATGCTTTTTCATAGTCAAGTGGCGATGACAGTTATGTGCAAAAAATCCACTCAAACATCACACAAAATATTTCATTGAAGTAGATGCCACATCTGTTTTTAGACAGGCAGTATACAGGCACTGCATGCTAGATAATATACAACTCCATATACATTGACCCCTAGGAAGATATAAGCTACTGATCATCTGTAACATGTCTGCTATTTCCTGACTAAATAATGTTTGCTTCAAAATGGCAGGCTGGAAAGGAAGAACGCTGCGATCCCAGCATGCATTCGTTTTTTCTGAACCACCTTTAAATGTTTGTTTTATCTGAAGAACATTAAAGGGAGACTGGAAACTCATCCAACCAGGAAGCTGTTTGATGTCGCTCAGCTCAAATGCTACAACTGTATCTGAACTCTAAAGCTACAGTCAGCAATCTTCTCTCTCTCCGTCTCTTTCTCTCTCTACAAAAGACAAAACTGTGGCAGCTTCCTTCTAAGACAACTCCCTAACTGTCATGGAACTTCATAGTGAGCAATTTGATCACTACAATAGGTTTGGAACAGAGCAAACACCATCTCAATGTAAATTTAAAAAATTTCAGACAGGTTTTCAGCCCTCAAAGTTTTGAATGAACAATCTTGCAATAAAGTACAGAGCTACGCTGAAATAAAGTAATGCTAATCGTATCATATGAAAAATGTTTATGGCTATTAATCTATCCATCCAACAAAAGAGCTGTGTTTCTTCCCATGATTATGTTACACTGATGGGTTCAGAGAGACTGTGCTTGAGGGTGACATATTATCATGCCATAAATTATACAGTGAGCTCCTGAGAAATACCTTACAGTTACTGTGCGACTAAATCATACAGCACTATAAGATTTTCTGTCCTTTCAGCATTCCAGTGTGGGGTCAGATAGCCGGGCCTCCTTAGTGTCAAGAGTAATTACCTCCCACTCCAATGGGGCCTTTGTAAAGTGACAGGGTAAAACAGACTCATGAAAAGAGAGAGAGAAATACAGGGAAAGACATAGACGAAGCACATGTTTACATCTGTGGAGCGGCAGTGTAAGCACATGTGAGATTTTGGGTGCCTTGAGTTGATTCTGAATAGGCTTAACATAAGCACATGAGCTTATAAGTTTATGTCTGAGTGACCAGTGTATGCCTATAATGTTTCTGGGGTGTGAAAAAAAAAAAGATACAAACAGAAACACATGCTCATGATCTGAAAACATAATCAGGAAGCATTGGGCATCAGGAAATGAGGGACTGATGACTGCTTGCAGAAGAGTGAATTTGCTCAATCTTCATGCAAGTGTCACATATCACCTTTGAAGTCTTTCTGTGTTTAATGATGCCTTCAAGTCCTGTCAGAAACGATCAAATTTAATCACGTTGTGGATGAAAGATTTCAGCTGGCACTCAAAGTACCAGAAAGCATCCATGGGAAACCAGCATATAAAGACAAGAGGCTGGAATCATCTCACTAAACTACCACTTAGAGGAAAAACTGTAGAGGCCCACAGCTTGCCAATGGATTTACATTTGATCACTGACCACACTGGCATTTGTGACTGTTTTATGGTGAGAGTGCTGTGGTCAGGGGGTGCAGTATTTACGGACTGCTTAAAGGCAGAGTAAGTGATTTCTGGTAGCCAATGTTGATATTTGAAATCACCAAAACAAACACGCCCCTACCCCAAAAGGGTCTTGCCCTAATCTGCCTAGTAAAACAGCAGCAACAATAATTGACATGTCATAATGTCAATAATTCAGATTAGTGCATTTGAGTGCATCTGAAAGCACAAGGAAACTCTGTAGATCCAATAAATAACAGGCAGCATATGACAGATGACACACACATATATTCTTTTAACTCTGACCGCTTAAGCTACAGAAAGAAAAAAAAACAATTTGGCAAACAGGAAGCTTGCAAAAATATGACTTGGAACGACTCTATAATTTAACTACAGGTTCAAATATGTTTGGTTCCAAATCAAGAACTAAACTGTGATTCTGTTTGCTTTCATTTTAAAATGGACCAATATTACTTACCAAAATGTCTGTACAGTGCATTACACCAAACTGATGAGTAACAGAATTTTCTTGAAATCACCTGAGATCATTTCTAATTGTGTATGTGCACTTCTGAGTGTGACTGCAGTGTTCAAAAAGTGTTCAAATATTTGGGTCATAAATTAATACTTTTATTCAGTAAAGATGCATTCAATTTATCAAAAGAGGCAGTAAAGTCATGTATAATGTTACAAAAGATTTTCTACTTCAAATGCACTTTCTATTCATCAAGGAATCGCATCACGGTTTTCACTAAAATATCAACACAACTGTTTCAACATTAATAACAAAGAGCAATTGCATAAAGTGAAAATGTGTAGCTGATACTTTAAGGATTTATTTCTACTTTATCTGACCCCTAAAATGACTTTCACTGGTTAAACAGATTGATTCAGACATATCAAGCAATAATTTTACTTGAATAAAACCAGTTCACCGAGATGTTACCACATAATGCTCATTTTAAATCGCCTGATACTGAACAAGCTGTTGCTTTTCCAAACTCTGCTTGTTTGCAGCAGGACATGTTTATACATGTATAGTTTCATAACCCATAATTTTCTAGTAACTGTATACTTAGCAGTTACACCATGCAAAACTTTGTACTACACAGGAATATTTCAAGACGCCTCAGAAAATGCAAAACAAACTATAGCTCTGGGCAAAACAATTCAGGAGTAATGAAATGATAAACATTTGGAGCACACCTTGGAGTTTAAAAAGACAAGTCTGATGTATCTCAATTTAATTATTATCTCTGGTAGTACATTAATTGAAACCGACATGCAGGCAATGTATGAGCTGGATAGAGGGAACAAACAAGCATGTACCAGCACACAGTGGGGCTGTGCGAAGACTTCAAAGGAGCACAACCTCCTCCAACCTTTAGCATAAGCCCCTAAATTATTATGTAAGCAGCAATATTGTGCAAAACAGACCGTGCATGAAGCAAAGGAATGAGAGTCTCAGGTTTGGCTCTCATTATGGAGTCATGTGCAGGGTGAGCGGACATCTGGTTTGAGTAAAACAAAGCCAGAGCCTTAAAAGCCTACGGCGGGCTGAGATCCGCCTGTCCCCGACTCACAGGAACCTCCAAGGGCTGCTCAACAAGGGTCTGTGGGTAATCCAAAACACACAATGTAGGTTTCAGTGTATGCGTCCATTCAATGGCTCGGTCCACAGCATGCACGCAGATAGTGAAGCTAATGTGTATTTATTTTTCTTTCCTGCCAAGTGCGCACTACAAGACTGAAGTCTGCAAGTAGTCTGCAACAGGTCTGGGGGAGGTAATACAACTGTCCTGATATCGTCATGAAGAAAAAAACCTAAACCTAAAATAATGAAATTCTTGAAAGTAAAACCTTACGTAGCTTAGTATAAATGTGGATTATTCATGTAAAATAAATAAACACACACACACACATATATAAGTATATTCTATATTTATTTATATAATATATTTATTTATATATATATATATATATATATATATATACACACACACACACACACACGTAACAACCCACAGAAAATGCAATTTATGACTTAAAAACATATCTTTGAAAAATATATACCATAAAACATATTTAAATTATTATTTCTTAAATACATTTTCATCAAATAACTACAAAAATGTTTTTTCATATATATTATTAATTTCTTTCCCCTACCTTATGAAACTAAATAAAGAAAATAGGGCGATTTGGTTAAGTAAAGTGTGCACCAATTAGGCAATCAAAAGTCTTTAAATGTACACAAGCTAATAACCTTCTGCCTGTAATATGTGTTCAGCTTAAGGCTGTTTGCGAACCTGAGAAGTTACACAGGTAGAAGAGTTTACGTGTGTAATGGTGGGCATACCGTAGCATAGTTACATTATCTTAAAGTTCAAAGCAAACCTGGGCTGATGTGGAGGAGGAATTTGTCTCTTTGGGCCTACACTCACATGGTGCGTACAGAAAAATATCAAAATGAAAAACACTTTGATACATTGGAACACCTAAAATGGCTCCAAGTCATTTGTGCTAGCACATCAGAATACAGATGAGGCATAAGCTTGGCTCATCTCCTTTCCCCCAACATCAGATCAGTGCAAACCTGAGCATGTTTGTGGATGGGGGAACAAAGAGAGACCACATATTAAGAGAAAAACAAAAAGCAGTGATGAATTGCTTCATTAAAAAAGCATTAGTACATGTGTGACCCAGTCAGACAAGCCGTGTCCCTGCTGCATGGCTCATGGCAACAGTGCAGTATAGTACCTCATTTCCAATGCTGAAAATCCTGCTGATATCTTATACCTGATGACTGTATTCTGTGGGGTGGATTTGGACTAATCACTAGGCCTGTATCTTTGCCAATATTCTTCATTTACAGCCAAAAAGAGCTTGTCTGTTAGCAGTTATACTGTAAGTACAGTAGGAATACATGATATTAAAATTCTGGCTAAAATATATAAAGATAAAAAAAGTGTCAGATTTTATCTAAATATGAAAAAAAAAAAAACACACACAGAAAATAGAAAACAGCAATTAAATACTAAATACTGGCCAGTACATCCAATAATCAAATGTAATAAATAAATAAATTCATTAAAAATAAAAACATTTTGATCAAAATAAACAGATAAATAAAACAAATAAATGCATAGATAAATCAGAAAACTAAACTGATAAATAGCTAAATAAATAATTAAACAAACAAATAAATATTGCATCCCTAGGATTAAGCACTCAGAAAAGGAATGACAACCGTATAGACTCCCCATTAAAGCAAGTACTCAACTTTTGTGGTTAGTAATGAATTAAAAGCCACTGAATAGCTATATCATAAAAAACGGTTCAGTCTCAAATCAAATGATGTGAATGATGTAAAAGGCACAGAGAATCTGAGTCTTGTCCATGATAAAGAACAGTGAGATAAAGCTTAAATCTTGTGGAAAAGATTCTTGTCAGACTTTTGTGATCAGAGTTGACAGGAAAATAGATATAAAAGTTTTGGTTTGGAGGAAAACCATGTCTGTGGTATCCTGAGATGACGAGAAAGTTTAATTATGCTGAAGAGAGACACACCTAAATATCATTCTTACGTCCATAAATTTAAAAAAGATGAAGGTAGATGTCTTGTTTTTGGCAGCCAATACTTTTTCCAGTCTACAGCACAAAGTAATAGTCAACAACAAGACATTTGAGGGTGTCTGAATGCTAAGTGGGGATGGTAAATGTCATATCATTCTTCTCACAATCCCACAATTCTGTATTCTTCGCTAACTCAATTTCACAGCTAGCCATTGTTTAAACCATTAACTATAAACCAAGGTGGATTAAACCGGTATCCAGCTGGATGTCAAGTAAGGAAGTGAGCCAGAAAGCCACGTAGCAGTCAGTGACTGTAATCAAGAACTGGCCTAACAGAGGCAGGAAACAAAACACAAAGAAAAAATCTGTTTCCTCTCCTGACCCAAGGGGCTTCTCAGACATCCAATACCTCAGTTTTCAATTGTTTTTAATTTAGGCTGGGTTTATTTTGAGGAACCTTTATTCTTTATTTATTGACTTTTAAATTGAGGATATGAATATGCATTTGTTGATGTACAAGGCTTTTTATAGATCCTCGCTTATTCTGTGCATTTCTAAACCTTTCTATATTTTGGATCCTATTTACAGGCAATGTTTAAGCCAAGAGATGTGGATATGCAAGATAGATTATAATTATTATACAGGCAATATAGCCTGTGGTCTCTCATAAAACTGTCTCTAGACTGAAGTGTGCCATATGGAAATTAATACAAAGCAGAAAACAACATGCCGAAGTGTGTGGTCAACCGTGTGCTAAAACGTCATGTGTTTGCGATTATTAAAAGTCTGGTTAAGAAGGGGGAGGGGGAGGAAAACACCAAAAACCAACGTGTCATATTTCATCCTGACTGACAAACATCATTTCAGGGGTTGCGAGAAAAAGTAGGAGTGAGCAGGCCAAGAAAAAAAACAATAGAAGAACAGAGACCGCTTTGGTTTCGCAGGTCTACACAATGCTCTTATTGTTAGTCCAGAACCACAGCAGATCTGGAAAGAAAGGAGAAGGAGAAAGAAAAGACACCAGTCCTCGCTAAAGACTGTGATCCTGACTCATGTTGCACATTCCTACAGGTCTCAGGTTTGTTGCTGTGCTAGACGTGGACTCTGTTCTCACAGCGACCGGGCTTAAATGAGCAGAGGAACTGAAACATCCTTTGGGCAAAACAGAGCAGAAAATGCTTCCTCATTTTAGTCACTTCTTTTCTCAGAGACACTCCTGAGAGTCAAGGAGATTATGTTGACATGGTGTGATGTGATGAGCTGGCATTTTAATTTTGCATAGCAGACAAGCTGATGGAGGAATGTGTTCGTTGGCGGTATGCAAATATCAGCATAAATACCACTAGATTCATTCAAAACCGAGTCACTGTTCAAGCTGACAAAGAGCTAAAGATAGTCATCTTAAAAGACACAGCTGACCCCCCAAAAATGTAAACCTGTCATTATTTACTTAGTTACTTTATTTCATGGAACACACACACACACACACACACACACAAAAGTGTTTTGAAAAATGTTCATGCTGTTGTTGTTTCTATAATTAAAGTAAATGGGGACCAACTAGGGGTGGGCGATCTGCCAATTTTAGCCTATATCTTGATTGATCTTGAAGATATCTAAGATTTACTTTTCAAGCGTAGAGAAACGTATCGATTCGTTGCAGCTGCAGCGTGGGTAAATCATAGAGATTGTTAGTGTTGTCACGGTACCAAAATTTCAGTATTCGGTACCAATACCAGTGAAAATCCACGGTTCTTGGTACCAATTTCGGTACCAAAGCAAAACACAAAAACATGCTAATTAAAAAATTTGACAATACTTTCATTTAATCCAAACTGGGTACATATTTAATTTTAAAGGGCTTTTGAAAACCTAGAGTTATTCAACCAAGAATAACAACTAAGTTACCTAAAAAAAAACAAAAAAAACAACAAAAAAAAGCCTAGAACTGCTTTTCTGACAGATATGACACAAACAATGTTAACAATTTGTACATTCTCTAACACGCATATTTTAGATTCACAATACATTTAACTCTTTCCCCGCCATTGACGAGTTATCTCGTCTTTTAGAAGACAATGCTTCCTCGCCAAAGACGAGTTTTTACGGCTTTTCGTGTTTTCACTGTTATACACTAGGGGGCGCTATTACACATCTTCTGAACGAGTACAAAACCTCCCGAACAAAAACACATGCCTCTGGTGTGTAAAAAAGTAAATATCATGTCCTCCTCTTTTTTTTATACTAATAAAAGTTATAGGAGCATTAAATAGTTAATAAAGAAACTTAATTCTAATGCTCATTATATTAGCGTTAGGCGCGCTTATGCTAACGATTAACTACTCTAATAACAGCGTTCATTTCAATCCGGCATTCAAATTAAAATATTGAATAATATTCATAACAGAAGCGGTGTTTCCCACAGACTTGCACTCTATTTGTGGCGGCATATATATGCAAATTCATTCTCTGCCAGCAGGGGGCGCTTGTAAAGCAGGAGAGATAGAGGTTTCCCCAGTAATGGCTGTAATCAAATAAGTGCTGCGCTCACAAACTGCTCAGGCATTACAGGCAAGATGAAATGAAAATGACATCCATAATTTTCTGAAGACAGCCTTCAGAAATACAGTGATATAAAAACACCCACACCGATTTTGTCTGATAAGTTATTTTGGGAAGATACCAACTCAAAAAAGACAAACAAGCACAATAGTGTTGTGCAAGAAATACACTAAGAAAAAAAATCATATGGGTTTCAAAAGAAATTAGGGTAAATGATGACATTATTTTTTTTTTCTGTTTTTAGCAAACTGCTCCTTTGAAGGTAAAGTGTGCAATTTTTGCACAACTACGGGGCTACCTTTAACTGTGCAAAAAGTGCACACTTCACTTTCATTTGCAAACAGAATTGCGAATAAAATCAACTGAATAATGTCTACACTTCTTTATCAAGCAATTGATACTTCTGTTTGGTGCTGCTAGTGGCGCAAAAATGAAGAACTTTAATGCACTTTTTTATTTGAACCATCAATAAGCAACCATTTAGATAGACATGCTGTTGCACCACATTCAGACTGTGCAACAATTCTAATATTTATGAATGCCTACTTTAATTGAACTTGTGCCCAAAGACTCTTCCTCGTGGAAATCCAACATCCTCAAAGGAGGAACTAATGAAAAACAGCCATGTCTGTGACAAGCAATCCATAATTAGCACTTTAATTAGTAAGCCCCTTCCTGTCTGTCATCCTCCAATCAGGACAGCCGAAACATAAGGGAACTCTTTAATTTGATCCCCGCTCTAAATGTAAAAACTGAGTAAATGCTCTGGGTCTTAAAGTTAACATCGCCAACTGGCACGTGTTCTCCTGCCATGCAGAATGCAAAAGTCCACTAAAACCAAGACTGCCCATTTCAGTCTGACAAAGAAGTAGATGGAAGACAGAATGTAAATGGTTTTCCACTTTGCAGGCTCTCTCCAACCCTCCCCCACACCTTCCCTTGGATGAACGCCGGGAAAGTGCTTGATGACTTTACCGTTTTTACATTCAGATTGGGATTCACCTGGTGTTCATTTGTTGAGAAGCACAGTGGAAGACTAATTAGAGGTAACAGATAGTCGATACAGCCATTTTCATTTGCACAGTAAATTATGCTGATGCAGTGCAAACAGTTTAATGAGAGTTTTAAGGAGTGTGATTTCGGTCCCATTCCTTCCTATTCTATGTCAGGTAACAGTTTGTGCGTCTAACCATGTGCATCCAGGCATCGGTTGTCAATTATGGCCTTTCTGTTGCGTTCACAAACATTACGCTCGGTCTGTCCATTGGTGGACTGAGGGAACTGAAAATCTCTCCTGCATCTAAAAGGAAAGAGGCATTTAGTACTTAACAGATGTTGGAAACACGGATGATTCATTGGTTAAAGAGCTCTCAATGTTAAAAACTTAGATCTGGACCAAATCAACAAGGTATTGTGATTACAGCAGAGACCTTCACCCTGATCCAGGTCAATTCCCTCAGGGCTGGTCCTCTGACAGGAAGTCCAAAAATCGGGGGGTGAGTTTCCAATTCAAAAGCACACAATAGCAACAATGCATGTGTGTTGTGCACTGTCTCCCCCTCTTTCCTCTCTTCTTCTTCCTTAAACAAACATCCTTCCTGTGGAAGATTATTTCAGATCAAGTCAGCATTTCCACATAAAGTACATTTACATACTGTATTCTAGCACCGCACTGGGCACACCATCCACTGCACAGACTCATTAAGCGCTAAAGTGGAGCGACTTGGCCGAAGCGGGAGCCACGGATCAATGCTGACCTGTTCTAATTGAGGCACGCTCGTTATGGGAAGGGTATTAAAAAGGACAAGAAGAGATTAGTGGAAATGTAACGATTCGTTGCAGCTGCAGCATGGGTAAACAAAGGCTGATGCAGAGCTGTAAACCTAAATGACTTTCTCATCATCGACCTCGCAGATTAACTGAACATATTGGAATGGGTTGGAAGAGGTGCTGCCGCTTTCTAAAAACCAACCAAGCCATAAGCTTTGAAGCGATCACTAGCAAACAATGCCATTTAAAAGTGCAATGCCATGCAAACAATGCATCCTTCAAAGCAATATCTAATCAAAATGGTCAAAAGCAAAGAATGCTATTTCTCCAATATAGGATATTGATGTATAGGGATCACAATGAGACCAATTCTATCAATGTAGTAATATAAAAATCTATATGTAATTAATCAGCTTGGTCTATATATCAATTGCTAATGTTAACACATATTCGTCTTGATGTCTCTCATTGAATCAGCCTCTGAATGTTTTAGTCTCCTCGACCAATCAGTATATAACCCTTTCTGCTCAACGCTCCAGATGTGTGCAAATACAAAAACACTGCTAATGAAACCAAGTTTTTTTTTCTCATTCTCATTCCATCTCTTTTTGCCAGATAAAGCCAAATAACAGCTGGTCTGGTTGTGAAGACTTCACTATTTCGCTTGTCAGCAGAAACACATGCTGTTGCAAAATTAGAAATGTGCAGTCAAAGAGTGAGCTTGAGAACAAAGAAGATGAATTCAAAAGCAGCGGTCTGTTTTGGGCCTTGAAACTGAATGAATGTGGTCATTACTGACATTCAAACAGGGAAATGCGAGGAACTCTGCCGAAATATGTTGAGAGGAAAAATGTTAGCAGGCTTTCGCACCCTCCCCCAAAAACCCGCATCAGCACTTCAAACAGAATTCAATAGTGACCTACATACATAGGCGTCAAGATACTATTAAAAACAATTAATCTACAAAAATCAACTGACCTAATCTATTTTGCACGGTTTCTCTGCCATCTATAAATTACAAGAACTAATGCCATATGAATGAAGGAAATGTCTGTGTTTAAATCTTCATTAAAACAATCTGTCCAAACACTTCTGGTTCTCTTTCTATTGTTAAAAACACATCAGACACCACACATAAAGAGAGGCAAAGCATCTAGGCTTTTCTTTTTTTATTACCAATGCCAATTAGAGCAGTCAATCATTTTGTTTTCCCACAGCTTCAGAAAGCTCTTATGCATAGTCACTTTTCAATTGCTTGACAGGCTCACTTCCCATGTTTGAGGGATTATAGCTACATTATCCAATCCTTCCAACCAGCTGTGGTGAAAAACAGCTGTACATTTCCAGCCAATCCTTCCATCTCCTTCAGTTCTTTCAGGTAAGAGAAGCTCTTACCTGAGCCTTTGAGTTTATTCCTTTATAAAAGATCTGAATGGAGAACCCAAGGTATTGAGATTTGCGAACAGGAGTCAGAATGTTGAGATTCTGTTTGTCTGAAGCCCATGTACTCACTGGATTTTAATAGCTTAAGATACCAGCACCAACTCCAGGGCATTGGGTATAAGAACATGATTTCAATGGAAAAACGGTATGTTCCGCATAAAGCTGATGTTAATCAATGATAATCCAGTTTGAACTGTACAGAGCTTTGATGTGTCTCTCTCTGACTTCTCCAGTTTCAGATTTTCCCCTCATGTCTGGTTGCCTCAGCACAGAAATGGATCACCAAGCAATTACTGCTTCCTCTTCTGCCACTAATTCATGACAGATTATTTAGCCAAATCAGCGATGTTTCACTAGGCATAGCTGCTTTCGAAATCTAGGCCATTTTTCAGCATGCACCCTTGCAATTCCTGAGAGAAGAAATCATGCTTATTATTGTTTCTTTCCAGATCCTGTCAGCTCAAGATTATTGAGCAAACTGATCTACAGGCATTTTTTTTCCAGACATGGCAGAGTAATAGGGATTTGCTTGTGGGGGAGGCTGGGGGTTCAAATTGGCAAGAGACAGTGATATGACACAGCATCCAGAGAGAGGAGCTGGAGGAGGAACAATAGTGTCAAATTAATATCATGTTTATAGATTTACATTTATTTTATAAACTAAAACACAGTCTCTCTTTGCACAAGAGCAGATCAGTGTTTTGGGAATAAGATTTCTCTGGGATGTGAATGCAATTATTCAATTTTGCAGTTCTGTAAGACACTAAAGAAAACTGATGTAAATTTATCAACTTAAAGGCTGTTGTCAGCACTGACAATAGTTTTAAAGGGGTCATATGATGCTGCTAAAAAGAACATTATTTTGTGTATTTGGTGTAATGAAATGTGTTTATGCGGTTTAAAGTTAAAAAAACACATTATTTTCCAGTTTTTTTTTTAAATAATTTTTATAAAGACAGCAGCTCAGATTGAAAACAAATGATGTATAAAATATTGATTTAGTTACTATTTTAATTATACTAGATTTTTAACTTATTTTAAATGATATTGCAGCTCTCTAGTGGGCCCTGGCCCATTTAGTGGAAAACCAGTGAGCTTACATTTACATTTACATTTAGACATCTAGCAGACGCTTTTATCCAAAGCGACTTACAAATGAGGACAATGGAAGCAATCAAAATCAACAAAAGAGCAATGATATGCAAGTGCTATAACAAGTCTCAGTTAGCTTAATGCAGTAGCCTACACGTAGCAAGGTGTTTTTTTTAATCATATAATAAATAAAAAGAAAATGGATAGAATAGAAAAAGAATAGAGCAAGCAAGTGTTAAGTGTTAAATTGAGCATAACCATAAGACTTTATATTCAGCAACTGTAATTATTTTTCACTGACTTAAGATTTCATTTCAAGATTTCCATTTACATTTGAGAGGGGAAATCACTATTTTAAATTCCCATTTCCTTACATATATATAGACTGCTGAACTAAACAAACAAACAGCTAAGATGGTTTGCCTGTCTTAGCTGGTTTAAGATGGTCTCCCAGCCTCATTGTCTAAAAAACTGACCAAAACCCTTCTAAAACCAGCCAAAAGAGTAAAGACCATGCTGAGACACTATCTAAAACCATCATACATAGGCTAGTTTGAACTGTTTTAGCTATTTCCATGCAAAACTTGCATTTAGACAGTAGACACCATAAACCAGGCTCTGGGTTTGTTTAGCAATATTTATATGTCACAATGACCTACTTGAATGAAAACTCTCATAGATGAGAAACTCACTGGCTCTTATTAATGGAGATTTTCCCGACAACCAGCAGCAACAGGCAAGGGCTGTTCAATTGCTCTATTCAAAGTTCCAGTAACCGGGCAAATACACAAAAGAGCAGGCACACATAACGGCGTGAATAACATGATAGGGAGCTTCACTAATGAAGTGAATCATTCAATCCGTCTTTCAAATAATAACAGCTTCGTTTTACTTCATCAGACAGATGTTTCTATGGGAACGGAATCCCTCTAACGTTAGAGAGACAAAAACAAGCGTTGCGTACACAGGTGCGAGTAAAGAAATATGTGCGGTGTATTGTTACAATTACTTCATGAAATACTACATTTCTACTCAAAAAAAAAAAATTTAAACATCCCCTAAGCCTCTAAACTAACCCTTTACACTGTTACCACAGCGTTGTATAAATAAAACTGATGAGGTTACAGCCATAACCGAACTGTCACCAAGCATCGCACCTTTACTTCGTTCACGCTCAGTGGTGCCACGCCACAACAGTTTTCGGCTTTAAACGTGTTGCCACGTCCCTGACCTACTGTAAAACATCTATGTCAACTGACCTGACATGTTTAAAACAAAATCAATTGGTTGAACACAGCACCACACCAGCTCGTATAGAGAGACACGCAGGGCAAAAGAAAACGCCCTGCCTTGTCTATACGTAACGTTACAAGCTGTAGTAGCTGATAGTAACCTAATCAACAAAAACACAATGGTAGCCGTGGAAGAATGCGACATATTTCACTTACCTTTAACTTGCGTTTCATATTCGGAAATAATCTCCTTGTCCTTTCGGAATTTAGCCGGAGACGTCATATTGCTCTAAACGAAACAAGTCCTGTCACAGCGAGAAACGCCGCAGAACAAAAGCCTCTTCGCCCGCACTTCGTCTACAGATATCCAGTGAATATGTAGGAATGGAAAGCAGTGTATGGGTATTGTCTCCTACCGATGATCAATCACGCCGCATTATTAGTTGAAGCTGCTGTTGGCTCCTATGTTGAATATGTCCGTGACAACACGCGAGGAAATGAAGCCAAAAAGAAGAGTTTTATCCCACCGTTCACTCACACTGGATCCGCGCGACCAGACGCAGCGCCTTCAAAAGTTTCAGCCTCCCTCCGGCGGGCAGACGTGTGAGTGAGGCTACAGACGCTTCTCAGTGCTGGATGAAGGCATGGATTAGACTTCCCAACATCACACTGCGCACACACACACACAGGGCAGAGAAAAGTTCACTGGATCAGATTTCTAAAGACTAGTTCCTTCCAGTAAACTTCCTCAAAATATTTTCGTTTTGTTTCATTTGTTTTAAACAGACGTTCAACCTCATCAAAGCTAATCTTTACAGTGTTTAGTTTGAACAATGTAAACTGACGCATATTAAATAGCAAAATGTGAAGAGGAAATCTGATATTATTCGGACATTACACAATTTTTAGTAGGCTACTGCATGATTTAAAAAAAATAATTTTCTGGTATTTCTTTGTCATATTTCATAACAGTAACAGATATTTCACATAACATTATGGCATCAATTAAACTCATACTTTTAACCCAGTATCATAGGTGTGGAGAATATTCTGACATGCTGCCATTTATGATTTTTTTTATCTAAAATCGTTAAAGAAACATTCCAGTATACTGCACACATGAGAGGATTAGGTTAACGTGCACGTTAACATTGTCATATCGTGTAAAGCACGTTAAAATTGAAGCCGCCAATCCTGAAGACTGCAGGGTTGTTGGGGACTTTAAATCACTAGTCCTAAAATTAAAGAGGCTATGAGCAACAAGAGGGGGTTTGTCGAGTAACGTGATGTGAAAAGCAGAGAGGCCCCTGGTGACTCTGAATAGTTCAGGCAGGGCTTTCCTTAAGGAGATTCCTGCATTTCATCCGGAGAATTGCTGCGGTTTCTCTAATGCCTAATGCACCCGTATCATATACTGTTGAACTGAATCGATCAACCACTTACCTTAAAAGGCGATTTCCATGTCTAAAATCGAGTTTCATGTAGCAGATTTCTCCCTCAAGACTTGCTGTTTCGCTATTCTCTTGAATTTTCCCAAACTCAAACCCCGCCTCTTTTTCATGGAAGAGAAAGAACAACCCCTCTCTATTGTCATTGGTTACAACACACGAACACGACATGAATCTATCAACTTGCCAAAAGATACATTTCTGAGGCATTAATACTGTTTTATTTCATACTTCCATTGCATGCCGCAGATTTTAAAGGCTTGAGTGAATTAAATCACTTTACATATTTACAAACTGCCGTTTTACAGCCTTCCTTTTTACTGTTTTTTTCCTTTTAATTTATGTCGTCGTGTTCATAATAATAAGATTAATAATCATCAGAAATAACTGAATCGTGTATGAATCCTTGCGAGTCGGATCTTTTCAATGAATCAGATGAACCGGTTCACAAACCCGGTCTTAACTGAACGATTCATTCACGATCACCAGTCGGTCTATGGGATCAGATTCCCGCCAAATGTATTGCAGTCACGGATAAAAAAAAATAACAAGCGTGAAACCAAAATGTAAAAACGCAAGTAAAATTATATTGCACAAAATTGAACCCCTTTGCTGTCACCCCCCATTTTCGGCATGGAAACACAAATGACATACCCAAAATTAAAAGGTTGCTGCTCACGAGTCTTTCTGACTAGATACATAACAAAGTGACGTGACATGTGGCCAAGTATAGTTACCCATACTCTGAATTAGTGCTCTGCATTTAACCCATCCTAAGTGCACATACGCAGCAGTGAACACACACACACCATGAACCCGGTGCAGTGGGCAGCCATTTATGCTGCGGTGCCCGGGGAGCAGTTGGGGGTTCGATGCCTTGCTCAAGGGCACCTCAGTCATGGTATTGAAGGTGGAAGAGAGTACATTCACTCCCCCCACCTACAATCCCTGCCGATACGAGACTTGAACTCGCAACCTTTGGGTTACGAGTCCGACTCTCTAACCATTAGGCCACGACTTAAGACTTAAGAATCAGAATTACTCAGACTGTTATGATAATAGAGATATATAAGCTCAAACACAAAAATAAAAATATTAAAAACATATCTTTTAAATGTATACAAAAATATGTTGCTGTGGTATATGATTTTAGAAACACAATGAAGCTAAAGCCACAAGTCTACTAATGCTTCATTTGAAATTTCAGGACATGATCTCTAAAACTGTAAATTTTATTAAACATTTTCTAAGACCATGTCATGTGTGTTTTTAGAGAAGGCTAATAAAAGTCTAATTAAAAAAAATGATGGCCCCCTGTAAGCTCTCCTGCGTGCTGTCGCCTCATGTCTGGTTCAGCAAACTGCCCCATTCATGATGCTATTGTTCTCCCTAGACGAACCTTTCACACCTCCGCGAGGTATGACACATAATCCTCATTATTCCTTTATCATTATTCTTTTGATTTACTGTTGTTAAACTATGCTATTTATAGCCTTTTATATCGCTGCACAAATTAGCATTCCAGATGTACACATTATTTGTTATGAAAATACCCCAAATCTCAAGAAAATCACATACAAACCATATACTATCGTAATCGTGTGTTTATTATTTGGATATTTCATGGGTACAGAGGTTTCTCTGTGTTCGCTGTGATCAGAAATCAACGCGGAAAAGTGAAGGAAGCTCGTGACAGGATGAGACGGGGCTTGTTATGAGACGCAATAAGATTGACAAGGCGATGGACGAATCAGGGTTTCTGTCTCCATGTATATGCATCTTTGGACTATAAGCCCTTAATAACCCTGTTCAGTGAAGTTATGTGAACACAAATAAACCACTGCAGACGTGACTGAATATGAATGCGTGGTGAATTTCTATTCTAAAAATGACACATACAGATGTATTATTTTGCACTCCTGACATAAATTACTAAATTACTGTCACTGCAACAATGTTTTATCAAAACAGTGGTCAAATATCGAAGCTAGACTCTTTAATATTTCTACTGATGCACCGTTTGTCCAGATTAAGTAAGAGTAACATCAATAAGTAAATAGTAATAAAAAAGCTGAATTAAAAAATTACAAATAGTAATGAAACATCAATAATCTGGGGCCATCGCCGATCTTTGACAGCTAAGGGGTTAAAAATGAAAGCAAAGTTTTCAGAATAGCAAACAATGGTCACGGATCAAAAAATAATAAGTGTAAATCAAAAATTTAAAACGCATAAAAAAAAAAATAAGCACGAATCAAAACTTTAAACACATTTAAAATCATATTGCACAAAACTAATATATATTTATAACTAATATACTAATAATATAGAAATATTAATGCAATTTGCACACAAAATCATGTTTTCCTTGGTTATATTTCTCTGTTTTTTGTGCTCTCAGACATTTTCTGCACATATTTTTATTTTTTGTACGCTTATGCTGTTTTTCCCTTCACTCTTTATTCCACGTTCTGCGCGTCTTCTTCCAAATGTTGCGGTTAGAGTTTCATGTAAATCAGGGTGGATAGTGCTACAGAGTAGACAGTTACCAGGTTAGAGGCCAGGTGGATTTGATATACACAATGATTTATTTGCATATTGTGTTTATTTACATAGCTACATATATAATTGGTAACACTATCATATTAATGTTTCAAATTTATAAAGTTTGAACATAACAACAATATGAAAGTAAAACAGCCAGTAAATTGCGGCAAGTTACTGTCTTTAGAATAAGACATTAAATCATTCATTCAAATGGCTGATTCATTCATTGACGAATAAAGCGAATCATTCAATACGAAAGGCTGCTGTGTTGCTTGTAGAGGACACTGTTCTGCTGTGGCTTTGTTTGGACTCTTCGTCAAAATAGAGCAAAATGAGAAAATAGTTACTATTAATAGTAAACTCACTCAAGATATACTTCTTGTTATATTGATTTAGTTCAATAAACATTTGCAATGGTCCTGATATTAGGAAAAACACTCTTCCTCGTGTTTTGCTTAACTGTATGTCATAAAATAAATTATAGTGCCATTCTTTACAAACAACATTTATTTTAAATGCTAAGCCTATAACTCATTTAAAACAAAACTTAAAAACTGAACCTCCTACTGGGCTCACAACCCTCTCATTTCCATGAGTGAATCGTTAGACGTGGTGTAACATTTGGTTGATAAACTATTAGCCTATTTATTTTGTAAAGAAGGTTTTGTACTTCTCTCGTATCTGAATATCTACTTAAACAACATCCTTCACATATGCAAAAAATATGTTTGGAAAACACCACGGCAAAACCTACATATTGTACAAAAGACAAGCTAAATTGAGTCACCAATACCTTTTGTATGTTTAGTTGTCTCATTTACTTTGATGATGAAGAGGCTGCGATGTAAAGATTGCAATGCTAGAATTGATTATGTTGTGTGCGCGCAGGAGGCGCCGGTGCAAACACCTGGGTTACTCACATCAGCGGAAAGATGTGATAGATGAGAGCAAGACATCATTCAAAAATGATCTATTTTTTTATTTGTGTACCTTCAAAATAACAGTGAAATGTTGTACTTTTGTAAAATAAAGAAAACATACAAAATGCACTTGCCGTCTCTGTGAACCTCTTCCTGAAATGAAGAAAAACTCAGCGATACTGTCTAACACTATACTTGTCACACAGAATGAGAAATATATTTATAGAAACCTTGAAGTGCCCGCTTTTACCTGTTCACGTTTTGCTTATTTGACATTGAATGCATTATATAAGTCACTTTGGAATATAAATCATAGCACGTTCAGAAGATAAAAAATGCAACGTGTAGTCCGGAAAATACAGTATAACAAATTATTTTGCGGGACCCCCTGGCTTTGGGTCATGACACGGACCCCAGTTTGAAAACCCCTGCTCTTACTCATATTATCCTCTCCTAACAGTAATAACCATAACAAGACTTATAATCAGTCAGGTAAAGGCGAGCCAGGCACATCAGTGACTTCGCGAGGCCGGAGCATTTAGTGGCTGCTCCATTTCGCGATGTGACCGGAGGCGAATAAATACAGGTGAATATAACCACGAAAGATCGCTGGGACGGCTCATTTTACGTTAACAGATCAACAGGTAGGCGTACAGCAGTGACAGACAGACACATATAACGGTGTTCTGTATGGAAAGATGTTTCCCAGCTGACAGTTGTCCATTTTCCCCTGTACAAGTAAACAGAACACTTAGCATCGGCAGTAATGAGGCGCGTTGGAGTGACGTCACCGCCCCTCTTCGACTGATTGGCTAGAGGAGGAGCTGTCAATCTAGAACTAGTGGACCAATGATGACGCTCAAGCCCGCCATGATTTACATGAAACTCTAACAGCAACATTTGGAAGAAGAAGCGCAGAACCTGGAATAAAGAGCGAAGGAAAAACAGCATAAGCATACAAAAAATAAAAATATGTGCAGAAAATGTCTGAGAGCACAAAAAACAGAGAAATATAACCAAGGAAAACATGATTTTGTGTGCAATTCAGATAATTTTGCATTAATATTTCAGTTTTGTGCAATATGATTTTAAATGTGTTTAAAGTTTTGAGTCGTGCTTATTATTTTTTTAAATGCGTTATTACATTTTTGATTTACACTTATTATTTTTTGATCCGTGACCATTGTTTGCTATTCTGAAAACTTTGCTTTCATTTTTTAAATTTTGTGCAATGTAATTTTTCTTGCGTTTTTAAATTTTGGTTTCACGCTTGTTATTTTTTTATCCGTGACTGCAATACATTTGGCGGGAATCTGATCCCATATCGGTCAAACAAGCTATGCGAACATAAAAGGTGAAAATTATGTTTTGCTTAAAAGGAGGTGAGAATTTATGCGATCCTCGTATGTGAGAAAAAATATTTTCCATACTTGTAAATCCCATGGTGTATCCTCGATCAGGAGTCCATTGGAAGCTTCTTTATACCTTGCACCTAGCCTTGCAGTGCATTTAATGAATATCGTCTTCATGTTGTTTGATTTTCAGGTTACGCGCTAGCTAGAGGACAGACTAGCCAGAAAACAAGTAAGCATCAATAACTGAACTGAATCTCTTGCGAATTTCTTGTGGAGGTGGTTTGAACAAATGAATGGAACATGGAAAAGCTTTTTAGCCAAGAGATCTAAATGTAGCTAATAATCAATATTTTAAATGCAAATTATTTGTAAATTTTAAATAATTTTGTGTTTAATGAGCTGAATCACTGCTGCAACAAACTAACCGAAAATGCATGGCATTACAATAAACACACTTAAGAATAATATTAAATCAAAATAAGCGTAATAAACAGCTATAGGTACCGACATATGGTATTTTTGGAACATGTAATCCACCACAACGGGATGTCAGGGACCACGTTATGATAATAGAATCACTGAACACTTTTTGAACCAGTTCTTTGAAACGACTCGTTCGAAAGAACCGACTTGCAGAAACGATTCGGACTTCCCCTCCATAGTGGTTTTGTGGTTTGCGGAAAGGCACTGCGACCAATCAGCTAAGGAATTTGAGCTGACCAATCATGTGTGAGATATGGTAATTTGGAACCAATCAGCGTTAGAGATCGGGCTGTTTGAAAATCTTTCAGGAAGTGTATATCCGCTTTGACGCGGACGTAAACAAACGTAGTTTAGCAATCTAAACCCCGTTGTGACTATAGAGAGATTGTACTGTAGTACAATGTGTTTCTCTGCCGCCTAGATCTAGAACGATCTGATATCCGGTAACAAGTAAGAATGGTTTTATGGCATGCTTAGTAAAAAAAAACTGGATCCTATTTTAGTTAGCTAGCTAGCTCTTTAATGAGAAAGGTAGAGCTTTTCTTAGCCTCTTCTAACAGAAGCGTAAAATGAGTTGAAATTACTGTGATTTTCATTCATAATGTTAATTTGAAGGGCTTTCTCGTTTTTGTGATCAATAGACTCTAACTTGTAACGTTAGATACTGCTAACGTAATACAGGAGCAAACAGGCTACAGCTAACTTAGCTAGCTAGACAGGTGCAGGTCGTCTGTTAAACATCTGCTGTAGCCTTCACTGCATGTGCTGACTCTTTGTTATCATTTTAAATCAACAGGACCTGGCGTTTTGTTAGGAGCTTTACTTGAGAAGATCTTAACTCAACAATGTCTACTTCAAATTTCAAGAATAAGTGTGTGACGCAAGTCAACTGTATATACTGTGACAGTCTGCTGTGCATGAGAGGAATGAAAGCAGTACTTTTAGCTGATACGGAAATAGAGTTGTTCTCAACCGACATACCACCAAATAGGTGAGGTTTCCGTGATCGGATTTCACATATTGTATATAAACGTGGTCATCATAATCTTTCTGTTGGATCCCTAATAGTCTGTGTTGTTTTCCCCATTTAGGACAGTTGATTTTGTGGCAAGCTGCTATTCCACTGAAAGCTGCAAATGCAAATTAAGAGACATTGCTTGTTTGAAATGGTAAAGTTTTTATAACTATTAGGTTTTACTCGTATTGTTTAGGATAAAAAAAAGTGTATGGAATTATAACGTTTAGTATTAACAAATATGGTAATATACAGTACCGTTCAAAACTTTAGGGTCAGGAATTTAAGGAAATTTATATTTTTGTTTTCCGCAAGGATGCATAACATTTATCAAAAGTGACAAAGGCATGTATAATGTAATGCAAAAGATTTCTGTTCAAAATTTAAAAACTGTTCTTTTAACTTTCTATTCATAAGAAAATAATGAACAAAATGTATCTCTCATGCCACAAAATTAAACAGCACAGCGGTTTTCAACATTAATAATAATAAGCAAAGTTTATCGACCAATAAATATTAGAATAATTTTCAACATATTAGAATAATTTCTGAAGGATCATGTGACACTGAAGACTAGAGTAATGGCTGCTGAAAATTCAGCTTTTGCCATCACAAGAACAAATTCCATTCTATTCATGCATTACAATAGAAAAGAGTTATTTTTAAAAGTTCACATTTTTACAGTTTTTCCCCCACCTTTCACATTAAAAATATTACCAAACTTGTAATTTGGCATCAAACTTGTTTAGGCAATGTTCAGTCCATTGTTAACACTGAGCCATTTGCTGTTCTGTTTCATTGTGTCTCACAAAGCATTTGAGTCGGGTGTTTTTGTTTGTCTCTCTGGCTCTTTCTGCACATTCAGTGGGAATGTTGTGGGATATCACGTGGTGGCCCCATGCAAGCCCTGCTTGCTGTCCTGCAACAATGGTCATTTCTGGATGTTCAACAGTGAAGCTGTGTCCACTATCAATAGACTAGATGCAACAGGTTTGGGACGTCTGATGCAAAAACACTGTCTGTGCCCTCTGCTTATGGTCAGACAGGTTTTGCATACCATTGTTTCAAAGATTATCTGCTCATAGCCATCAAAAAAAAAAAAACGAATGAAAGTATAATATACTCAATGTACTTTTTTGTCAAATGAATCCTGAAATAAAAAAATTAAAAAAACAGTTCAAAGAATATCTTTTGATACAACACCTTAAAAAGCCTTTTTTTTTATTTTGGTCTGCCACACATTTTAAAAGGTAAAAGTCTAGATTGACAAACTAATGCATTTCGGTAATTGAGCCTTCCTCAGAGTGGGCCAGCCTGTCGCCCTTTGAGGAAGTCTTAATTGCCAAAATGCATTAGAGTGCCAGTGTAGACTTTAAACTTTTTTTGTTTCTAGAAGACGTGCCTTGCATTATAATTTTATCACTACTGTTTGAAACCCAGCTAAAAAGCACCTTATGTTTTTCACAACAAATGATGCTGCCAAATGATCTTTTAACTGAAACTTCAGTTATTGTTTGGTATAAATTAGGAGTGAGTTCTTGTGTATTTAAAATGAAATGAAGCTTAACTACACATACACTACTGTTAAAAAGTTTGGGGTCAGTGATAGTTTTTTTTTCTTCAGCAAGGATTCATTCAATTGATCAAAAATGCCAGTAAACAAAATAATTGTTTAAAATAAATGCTGTACTTTGCTGTAAAAAATTTTTCAGTATTTCAGACATAAGTTAATAAATGTTCTTTCATAGGGCAGAACTTGCTGCTGTGGGGAGATCTTCCAGAACTGGAGGGCAGTGATGACGAGAGTCTGGACTTTCTCTCAGAAGAAGAGTACCTCAGATAGAAACACACACATCCAAAGGAAGTAGACTCTGACGGTAGCGAACTAGTTTACTTTCACTCACACAAGTCTCCGTTTAAAGCACATTGTCTTGTCTTTAGCTGACTGGGAATAGGCAAAAGAAAAAAAAGGTCTTTACCATCCCAGCTTGATTTATATGCATTTTCTTTCTGCATCTCCTCAGATTAGTTTCAGTATGTCAGAGTGCCACTACCAAAGAGATGTTTCTGTTTTCTTTGCTTTACGGTTGCAGTAGCACAAAACATGATGATTGGATTGAAAGATTTAGGATGTTATCCTCATATGTCTTTATACAACATTCACAAATGGATCAGACTGTTTAAGAAGATTAACAGTAGTGTTACTTTGAGGTGTTAATACAGGTTATTTACTCCGGTACTAATGCAGTTTTTGGGAGGCAACCAGATAGATAGATAGATAGATACAATCTTGCAAAATAAAATGCTGGTTCCACAAGTCTATGTGGTTTTATAGGAAGGAAATGACTGACATTTACCATGTTTTAATGGTTTACCAGTATATTTGTCCATTTCAATTGAATGTCACGTAAAGTCCCCTAAAGATGGATATCAATTGGTATATTTATTCTGAACAAGGTTCATCCGTGCATAATATTTTTTGTATTTAGGTTTTGCTCTTTTTTTTTTTTTTTTTTACAGCTTTGACATTTGAAGTGGCACAAAATGACTTGGCAGCTTTGAGTAGAGTATTTAGGTCTCAGCTCGGTGACATTTGGCATTTCAACAACTTTAATTTAACATTATGGTACTTTGCTTGGCACACTCTTTTCAATTAATGCTGTTTCATGAGATAGTTAAGCATTTGTACTTTCTGTACTCCAGTTAAGTTTCACTGTTTGTCACCAGGGCAATCATGAATACGACAGAAATAAATCTGCACTTAATAGTAAATAAATTCTTCATGACACTGTGTGACAAACTGGACAAAGCATTTTTAAGCTTTCTGATTTTTTTTTCTCATGGAGGTAACAAAATGATTTGCATCCTCTTCCATTTCTTTTGTTTTATAAAGACATGATATAGTCATTCAGTAGCAGTTTTTCCACAATCCTGTTTACCATTTCACTGTGTGTAATATGATATTCACAGATCATTTATATATATATATATATATATATAAAACAATTAAGGCTATAATGCCCCACTGTAAACGTCTTAGTGCAAAATTTACGCTATGTTGCATTTTCAGTAAAAATAACAGCAACAAGTGTAAACAACCACTATTGAGATAGCTTTCAGGTGTAGCAATTTTAGGGGTTGGCTCTTTTATGCCTTGAAGCGATCTTTAGTATGCATTTATGACCAAAATGAAACAGCGAAAAATATGTTTTGCATTTTAACTTATTAACAGAGGATTTATTTGATTATCTATGTTTTGAATGTATTTATTAACAGACATGATACTGTATTTATACTGACGTGATTTAATTTGTGCCATGTGAGGATGAGAAAAAAAAAACATTTGTATACAGTACTTTTGATCTGCACTGACAATATGTTGTTGGTTTAAACTTTGGGTTATTTTGTATGATGAATGTCTTGATATTAAATTTTTAATGTGGATTTACCTGTGTACGTTTCCTTTATTCACCAAAGTTCAAAACTGGCATTTTTAACTGTTTTAAACATTAATCTTTTTGTTGCATCCAACATTGCATGTCAGATCAAAACCTACACTACTGTTTATACGTTTGTTTGGGGTTTTTACTTTGAACAAAAATACAATAAAAACAGTAATATTGTGAAATATGATTACAATAAGATAATTCTATATTGTAATATATTAAATAGTAATTTATTCCTGTGATGGCAAAGCTGAATTTTCAGCATCATTACTCCAGTCTTCAATGTCACATGATCCTTCAGAAATCATTCTAATATGCTGATTTGCTGCTCAAGAAACAACCTATTATTATGTTGAAAGCAGTTGTCCTGTTTAATATTTCTGTGGAAAGTGTGATACTTTTGTTACTAATTAAGCAAAAAATATATATCTTTATTTCAACCACTATATTTATTTCGAAGTATAATAGAGCAGATTGTCACAACCAGATGAGAAGAGCAATTGTCAGAATAGTGACAAAAACTCTAGCTACAATGCTGACACAGATGCAGAGCTGTTTTGCTGAAATGGCATGAACTTTGAAGCAATCTCCAGTATTTCTCTGATTCACCTCAGAGAGTGGCTAGACGGATTAAAAAAGCCAACAGTAAGTGAGACCCACAATTCACTAGAAACCAGCGAAAGCAACATACACACATCCAGGAAACACCTTCATGATGATCTGGGGTTTCGGTTTTTTTAGCAAGAAGATCTTGAAAATGTTTTTGTTTTGTTTTTTGGCATGAAGGTTAACAGATAGAACCAAAACAGTCAAATGACTGTGCATATAGTACAAAGATTCATTTTCCAGCAGAACTATGACACAAAGCAGCAAGTATGATATAATTAATGACCCTTATTTAAATCCAAATAAAATCCTGTATGACCCGAACATTGCAGTTCACAGATATTCTCCAATAAATGTAGGCTAATTTATTGATGTCTGGAAGTTTAAATTAACAAATAAATCACAAATTCAAGGTGGGATATTTTCTTAAAGTTTGTGGAACAGATTTGGAGAAATTCAACATTACATCACTCTCATTTTGACGGCACCCATTCACTACAGAGGATCCACTGGTGAGCAAGTGATGTAATGCTACATTTCTCCAAATTTGTTCAGATGAAAAAGCAAGCTCATCTACATCTTGGATGGCTTAAGGGTGGGTATATTTTCAGCAAATTTAAAGTTTTGGGTAAACTATGCCTTTAATAAGTTTAACCATCATATAAATAATAATTGATCTGTCTTCCATCATATCAGGCCAAAATCCATGCCCATTATCTGAAGTGAGCAAATATGATTGCCCATAAAA
This sequence comes from Sinocyclocheilus rhinocerous, assembly GCF_001515625.1. Lineage (NCBI taxonomy): Eukaryota > Metazoa > Chordata > Actinopteri > Cypriniformes > Cyprinidae > Sinocyclocheilus > Sinocyclocheilus rhinocerous. Next base: position 1,594,035 of record NW_015662957.1, read on the forward strand.
GGAAGATGTGGGAATGTTTAAATAATTCTTGGAATCAAACATATGCTATTTTAGCAACCCAAAACTACATCCACAAATACAGTTATTTTCCACTTGAGAATAAACTCATTTTTCTCTGGAAAATGCTGACTTACTTTGGCTGTGATAAATTGCAATAACTTTTCAGACACAGCTTGAACAACACCTATCAGTATTTCAGGCCTATCTATCAAAACAACCTTTGTCTTTATAAACACACCTCTGCACCTCAATAAATAAATCATTGTCAGAACGCTTGTCCCTAATCCAGCTGCTTTTTGTATGTGTGCACACCTCCTGACAAACACAACTGAGAACATATAATGATGCCATACAAAATGTTTAGTCCTGCCACTTTCAGCAACATGCTAATGGTTAAAATCACATGTTGTCAAAGATGAGACTGGCTTGTGAGCTGCATCTAAATTGACATTTTAGTGGACTTTTTGAAGGTTCTTTTAAGAACTGTTCACTGAAAGGTTCACTGGGAATCAAAATGGTACATTTACAGTATATATGTGTGTGTGTGTGTGTGTGTGTGTGTATTATTGGTGTGAAGAACATTTTTATAATCTAAAGAACTTTTTCCACTGCAATGGAGAGATGCCAATAAAAACCTTTATAAAAATGTAAGGTGCCGTTCTACCACAACATTTGTCCTGTTTTAGGTCGCTGACTTGTAGTAATAAGTAAGTTATAGTAGTAACAAAGGCTCATTAATTTTACGTTTTGGTGAATAAGTTGCAAATTTGTTTGAATTTTTACAAACTCATTTGTATGTTTTTGTACGATCTGCTCATGCCCCTCCATGGATTATGCCTTTATGGAGACATTTTACCTACAAATAATATGTTTTTGTATGATTCGGATTGTACAGATTCATATGAAATTGCACATTGTGCAATACTTACACCTATTCATGAGACTGGGTTGAACATGTCAAAACAAAAATAAGCGATAAACAATTTTATGTTCTAAGAACATTTTCTTACAACATTTCCAAAGAGTTATGAAAAAGTGTGGTACCATTATGTACTTCAATACACATCTGCATCTAAAGTTAGTACACTAAACACTATCTGTATGATAGTGTATTACGTATGAACAAAAACTTTATTTATTTATTTTTATTTGTTTTTGCAAAATGAATCATCCCTATTAAAGATGAGATCTACAACTGCACAATCGCAATGAGGACTGCCAAAGCAGACAGCTCAAGGCATACCTGATCGAACTTACGAAGAAAAGTAAACACTGGCCTTTATCCCAGGTATATTTGTTTAAACATGCAAATAGAGATTCAGCAATCATGGCTAATTTAGCATGCAGTGTCGCCTCAACATTTAGGCTACAATCAGAATACCTACTAAATCATTTTATACAGGGTGTGTGAAATTATGGGGGTTGGTTTGGGCGCCACTGACCGGGTCTACTATTGTCACTCACTGACAAGGCCTGTCAATCTTCAAGAATGTCTCGAGTCGAGAGTCACCTTAAGAATAGGGGACCTGAAAAGGTCTGTCAATGGTTGTGAGAAATGGCTGATTTTGAATGGAGTGTTGTCCACATAAGGAATGTCTGTGAAAGGTCAAAACTGATTAAATACGTGTATAGAGCAGAGAACAGTGCGTAGTAGAGCTCACTGGCAGATAAAGGTGTGACTATTCAAGTGTTAACTGGGTTACTCAAAAGCAGTGTTGGGAAGGTTACTTTGGAAATGTAATAGGTTACAGATTACAAGTTACCCATATTTAAAATGTAATAAGTAGCGCAACTATTTCAATTACTTTATTAAAGTAATGTAACTGATTACATTCGATTTGGCTACTTTTTTTATTTGGCTACTTTTCTAAATTTCAAATGAATGTTTTCAATTGTTAATCATTTTGAAACATTTAAACAGGCAGGGTTAACCTTACAGTATAGCGCCCAACACTGATTACTGTCAAACTTTCAAAATCCTTCTCCACTTGAATTAAGATTATAATCATTTAATTTTAAAGCACAGCAACCACAAAATCAGACTTTAGCACCTCTTTTTATTTTGAGACCGTTCTGAGATTAAATACAGTTTTAAAATAATTAATAACAAGATATAGTTTAATAGCTTTGATACTGTTTTTGAAATTAAATATTTGCATAGTTATGACAGGAAACATTGGCACCTAACAATGCCTTGGGAAAAAAAAACAGTTAATATAAAAAATAAAGCACAAACCCAAATAGGAAATAAAACAGTTATTGAATAAGCATGTGTCCTATTCTGTGTCCTAAACTCCTGAAACACTGGTGTCTCATATTTTAAAGCAGTCAATGCAATTTATGAAAGAAATCATTCACATCTGTATGTGTGTGAAAACATTCAGATGTAACCTCCTTTGTAATCGTTAATATTTTCAGAAGTAACTGTAATTTAATTACACTTTTTTTTTCTCAGTAACTGTAACAGATTACAGTTACATTTATTTTGTATTAATTAAATGACGTAATTCCATTAGGCCTACATGTAACTAGTTACTCCCCAACACTTCTCAAAACAAAAAGTCAATTAAATACTCAAATGCATATATTTTTTAAAAAGCAGAATTTAATTTAGTTAAACCCTGTTATGGTGTGACTACTGCATTATTAAAAATAATACAGTTTACACCTATATAAGGAATTTGCACCTACTATATAATGGTCATATCAACCTCAATAGTTCAGCTATGTTAAGTACAATTGGAAAATAAAATATAGCCTAAAATGTATTCTGAAATACAACAACACCGGGACTTTCGTTGACCATGTATGCCTTGTGTTTCAAGAAAGTTTCAAAAAAGTGTTACAACTGTACTTTACCTCAGGATGGATTTTAGAGCGCCATTTTGGGGCAAGGCCAAACGCAACGTCCAAACCAGTGTTGCCAATTTAGCAATTTTGTTGCTAGATTTAGCAACTTTTCAGACTACCTTAGCAACTTTTTCTTCCAAAAGCACCTAGCAACAAATTTAGCTATTTTTTAAAATTTATTTGGCAACATTTAGCAACTTTTAGCAACAAATCAACCTTCCTTTAGCAACTTCCCCTGAAAATTAGTTGGCAACACTGGTCCAAACGATGGGCTATCACGATTTGCATTTGCTTCTTTAGGTGAGCTGGACAATTTGGAAAAAGTAACGCAGTTACTTAATGTGAAATTATATTGGCCGTAAACAACATGTTTTTTATTCAAACAGAGCCTTCATCAAGCGCTCAGATCAGTTTGAACTAATTTAGGGGGGAACAAAAAATAAAAAATAAAAACAGCAACAAACTGACAACTTAAATAGGCCTATGTTTTTGTTATAGGCAATTCCAACACAAAACGTTTGTTATTGGTAGATTATTAACATGGAAAAAGTTGTCCTAAAGATGGCAAGGGATGCAAATATTACACGTCATTACATTTAGAAGCTACCGTAAATATTAGTAGGTCTAAATGTGAGATATGGTATTTTTGTCGTACATAGGCTACAGGAGATCATGGTCATGCTGTCCTGTGACATGATGTGGATTTAATCAGGTCAGTAGACACTTATTGTAGACGTTTTTGTGCTGTTTATTGTACTATGAGTGTATTTTTATACACAAATGTAAACACGGGCTTTGTCTGAGGAGTAGTATTTTAGCAGTGCCTATACATATATAGTATACATGGTAAATGGCTCCATCTGCTGGTTATTCATAAGTTTTGTCTTCACCAAGATTGCTTTGGTTTGTTAATGCTTTAGTTTATGATGTTAATATCATAAACAGTATTTTGATTTAACTGATTCTTCAGTGGAACACAAAATGATATATTGTGCATAATATGATGGAATGAAAGCCTCGGTGACCATTCACTTGCTTATTTTTGTTGACGTTTGTGACTTGCATAATTTTGTTGACGAATGTGAATGACGACTGAGGCTTTCCTTCTGCCTGACCTCTCTTTTAATGTTCCAAAAAGAAAATCCTACAGGTTTGGATGAGTAAACTTGACAGATTTCATTTTTTTAGGTGAATGGGGGTTAATTGTTGCAGCTGGGCACTGGCCACAAGAAGGCGCCATAATACAAGGATTCAGAAAAAAAGCTTAGTAACCATCGATCTTCTAGTACGTTTTTGTCGTTGTAGATCAGAATTGTAAACCGTTTGGTTTGCAGCACGTTCCAGATTCACTTTGTTGTAGGCTTTGTAGAATTTATGATAATATGAGATTATTTTTGTTATGTATTTTAGCAGTTTGAATGCCCCTACATATTTTCCACACTTTCTTAGACTCCAAATATTGTACAGGTGAGGTGATCAGCAAAATGATAATGTATCTGGTATTTGTAAATTTAATTGGGACCGAACGATTATAAAATATATTTGAGCCTACTCTACGTGAAATTCATTGCGCTTCTTGAAATACACAACGCAATTACAATAAGAAAAGGCTGGAGTATCTTTGCATGAGCTGTTTGATTTTACTGCGTTTTTGAAGGCTGTAATTAATTTTCCGAAGGGACATGACGTCTGTTCAGATGAATAACTGTCCATCTTTTGCTTACAAATCCCCATTTAAATCAGTGAAATGCCACTCAGTCGTTGTGTATATGAGAACGATAATTTGAAGTTAAATCCGTAGATATTTAATTGTATTGTGTCGCATTGTCCTCCCCCCCCCCTGAAATGCAAAATCTTAATTTTAAACATGCGAATCGCTGTTTATGTAGTAGAAATGTGTATTTCGCTTTAAATAAGACTTTCGTGTACAGAGATTGTATTTTTGTAATAAATATATGACAGATAGAATATGCATTTCTAGTTTTGTAAGCTGTACAAATGATTATATACTGATATTATTGTTTTATATATTTAGAAAAATAATTAATTGCTATTTTCCAACAGAAAATGCATTTGTTTCCCTTAAAAATACTGCTTTTATTTTCAGCTCTATAGTTTGTACCATTTACCTCGAGGACTGTGGTCTTTATACCAAGTCACTGGAGTATTTGCTGGGACTCACTTTCACTGTGCCCCTTCAGAGTCTCCAATGTCTGTATTAACCATGATAAAAAAAGCATATCAATGTCATGATTCTTTGTATTGATCAGCTTGATTATACAGATTTTCTTGTGAACCTCAATCATTATGTATTCAGTAAATTGAATTATTCTTCCTCATCAAGTGCCATGGGAATATTTAAAGAACCTGATCCAAATTCTGATCTTATTGATCCAAAATGATCAACACAATGTTTGAACAGCAGCAGCAGCGGATGCAGATGGAACCTAAATGTCACTGTATTTCTGATGGTCTTCTGTTTTAACATTTTATTCTGCTCCCTAAGAATAATGTAATGCTAATCTCAGCAGATGCTCTCCTTTATCTAAACAAACCTTTAATACTGCAGCACTGTTTTGTAATTAAAGGGCTAATAGGAGGTAGGGGGTTTGGTTTCTTGTGAAGGGGGTTGAGTCTGTCGGTCATGTCTGTGCATTTGAATACATGTATCATGAATATGCATCTCTTAACCTAGAGCATTAGAGCTGTGGTTGGTCAGTGGATCTGTCTGATTAATGCAAGTTTTGCCTAATATATGTATGACTTCAACTGCTGAGCTCTTCTCGAATACCACAGATATAATTTTTGTCTATACATTAGAATAGCTCTTTAGATGTTCAAATTTATGTGATAAAATGTGATTAAAACTACAGCAATTTCAGTTTTCATAAATTAGTTATACTATTTTTGTTTATTCAGTCATTTTTTTTACTGTTTGTTTTCAAAGGCAGGACTTTTAATTAATTTACTTTTCAGCCTGAGTAAAATGAACAGGACAAGATCTTACTCATAGCACAATTAAGTCTAATTTGAACGCAGCGCTATATAGTTAACCTTCAGAAAATTTCCACAGGGCTTTCATTAGTTGAAAAGTATTAAATCCATTTTCATAAATGTATTACTCTCTTCATAAGAGGGTAAAATAATCCTTGCTAATCACAATGTAATAAAACTTGTCATATTTTGTTGTACATTTGGTATTTCCATTTCTGATTCCCAATAGTCTGAGTCAGGCCAAATGTACTGAAATGTGCAGTGTTCACATCTGTTTTCAAGCCTTCAGAGTTAAAGGCCAAAAAAAAAACAAAACACATATATATATACATATTTTCAGTGAATGTCTACTCTGCATTCCCCAGTTTTAATTGAATATGTGGCTAAAGTTATATACTAAAACCTTCATTTAAAAGCAAATTAATGTAAATTTCACAAGGAGAGCGGAGGTGGCAAAGTGATTTTTTTGTTGTTGCTAATTTGCAAAGGTACTTAATATTGAGACCTTCAATTTTAGATTACCTCAACTGGTATAAAATGAGATATGCATAATTTGTCTTTTTTTGGAAATTACACATTAAGCTTTGAAATGCTTTGATTGCAGTGGCACATTTGCATTGCAATATGTCAGCATTGTTGCAGTCTATTCAATATATTTTTATTGTAGCAAAGGTCGTTCGTTGTTTTAGAGCGGGATTGCGATTTGAAAATGCAGAGGGAAAAAATGTCAAGATTTTTCGTCCCTGACAAATGCACTCTCGACAGTGATTGGCCATTTATATGTTCCTCCTGTCTGTTGAATTGTTTTGAAGTTTGTGTGTTCCCCTTTAAGAAGGGGGCTTTTTGCAGCTGAAGAATTTGCTCTCCTGTCGCTGTGAATGGGGCCCGGGCAGGAGCTTAGCGAGGGGCCCAATGTTTTGTTCTGTTACACTTCAATAGGGCGTCAAGCAGGGTTTGGGCCTGACAGCCTGTGGATTAAAGGCTCTTACCAGAATCTGTTCGCCCCACCCCCTGACCCGCGCACTCCAACAATAGCCTGAAAGAAACACATTCTTAACTCTTCAAGTACTACGTTGTAATTTGCAGGTGGCTATAGCCTACCAAGTCCCTCTAGTCCGAGACGATAAGGGTTATGGAGAAAAAAAAGGAGGGGGAAGAGGGTGTTAGTCATAGCCCACCTCCTTTTTTGCACCACTTTAGCTTTCGTATACATTTAAAAATATAAATTCATTTCTCGTCGATCTGAAAATCAAACATCTTGAAGTGCGTCATTGGACGCTAGACTTGAATTCAGAAAGGTACATTGTGTTCTTCTAATCCCTGCTATCTTTCCAAATTGTAAAAGATACACTGGATGTCAACAGTTTGGGGTTAGCAAAGCAGCCGTTGTTAACAATAGCCAGATGCCTGTTCCGAGCAAACAGCGATGCTCCCAGGGGTTGTAGCGATGACAAACATTTGTTGTTGCCTTCTGTTTTGACAGCACTTCCGAACCCTGGAGCCAGGAAGACACAGACTTTTGTTTGCAAAATATTTGACACTAGAGATCTAGATGGTAATAAAACCAAGCGAAAAATAGAAAGAAAGAAAAAAAAAACTTATTTTAGTTACTATTCTTATTCAATAAGAATTTTTAAGGTTCAAATGTGTTTAATCTAGATGGACCACTAGGTGGAGCTATTTGAAAGTTCCTCAGCAGGAACAGAAGTGCACAGGTGATGGGTTTGTGAAGTTTATGTAAGACTTTTATTTAGATTTTCTGGGTTCTTCTAAGTGAACTTTTTTATCTAAATGTTTACATGTTGGTTCAACATGCAGCGGGGAAGTTGGAAGATTAAAGCAGTCCTCAATCATTCATCATGTCAGCAAAAGTCGTAATAAACACGACTAAAAATGACCTAAACAATAGCTCTTTTTGGTCACGTCAATCAGAGTATTTTTCCAGTGTGCTGAAATAATGCTCCTCAGAGTATTGCTGTCCAGAAGCTCTCTCGTGGTCCAGCGGAGAGGAGTCAGCTGGGTCAAGCCTTGCTCATCCTTATAGTCCCGGCCGGGTGTGTAACACCAGACTGCATCTGGCCAATGATTCAGAGTGTCAGAGTTCACATCGCGTACTCGCGCGCACACACACACTGTGGGCCGATTCACGACCCTGCCACTCTTTCTTTGTGGTCAGATGATCGGTTTGATCACCCTTATTTAAAAAGTTTTACACGGAATGCTCTGTTCATTCATTTCCATATCCTCTATAGCCTCGGTTTCGAATGATCCGGGTCCAGGCCTGAAGGGACCCAAGCAAAATGTTTTTATTTATGGGGAAAATGGCATTGCTGACATTGCGTATTAGCTCTAAGTGCGTGCGTGGTCAATGGTGTTTTTGAAAACTTCTCCTTAAAGTGGCAGCCTTTCAAGAGCAGCCGCCTTTTCCCCTCCCTTTTCCTGTCACCAGTAACAGAACACAGATGTGACACGGGGTAGCAATTCCACCTCTATTTGTTTTAAACATTATTTAAAATGTTTGCAGTCCTGAAAAGGGCTAGGGAGGGAGAGATGGGCTGCGTACACGTACATGTATGTGAGAAAGAAAAGGGGAGAGAGAAAGAGGGAAGGTAAAGTGTGTTTATGGACCCCTGGCCAGACCAGGTACAGCTAGTGACAGATATGTAAACAGCTCGAGCACGCTAGACACATACTGTGAAAATAAAGTAAAGCAGCCAGATTTTAAATGTCTTCTGTTTACTTTGGGATGTTTCCTAAAACTGTTGAACTGCTAGTTAATTTTCTCGTATACATGTCATAAATCCTTTACACCTGCAACAGTCTGTAATACAATGTTGAGCTTGTTATGAGACGGCCAGTTTATTTTTTTTATTAGTGCCTGGTTTTGTCATAATTTTTTTCTGTTTAATAATACTAACAGTAAAATACTATTTTTATAGTAGTTAATAATAACATGTATTATTACTAAATAAATAATAAACTATTGTTATTGTTATGATTAGTGTTATTATTATTATTTATAGAAAATGTACTACTGTCATAATAGTTCATTTAATAATAGTAATGTTACTAAAACTAATACTACTACTAATAATTTCTTATGCTGTGTCGTTGGAGAATAAGAATATATTTTTTAAAGCATAGTTATTATTGTAAGAAATAATAATAAAGCTAATAATATTAGTACAATATTTATAAATGCGCAAATTAGAGTTTAATGCAGGGTTTATATACCAATGCAACACTTGAGACTTTCTTTCTCATAAAAACGTTTTGAAATCACTTTTGACTTGCTGATCACTTTTTTTCTTTCTTTTTTTTGTGGGGTATTTTGGACCATATATGTGAAGCTCAGTACACATCAAGGTGCTCTCGAAGCAAACAGCCGACTGTAACCTTCAAAGAATGAAAGAAAGAATCCAGGCTGCAGTGAAATCTAATCCAGCCACAGCTATAGCTACATGTGTCCAGTGTGTCTCCATTGGGCTGGCAGGAGGAGAAGGGGGAAAAAAAATCAACGGATTGGGGACCTTACTTGCTCACAGCAGAAATGTCAGCGAGACATTAAACAGTGAAAAGCTGGGTGTGCTTTCATAGTACAACCTGTCTGTTTTCCCTCCTATTTTTTAAATTGTCTTTCACTGAGCCTTTCACTCTGTGATCAGTATGTCCTGGTCATTTTCCAGGCTGTTTGTTGAAGTTATGACTAGAATGGGTGCTGTGAACCAGTAACACAGTAAATATTAATATTGAGCCCTCAGACTATTTTATTTTATTTTATTTTGTTTTACATAAATATAAAGTAAATCAAAAAAGTCCTTATAAAGACTAACATCACAAAATGGAACTGCAAAAAGCATTTAAACAGGTTTCCCAAATACATTTCCCATTCCCCACTAGAGGAAAAACAGGTAGCCAGGTGTCAGTTTTCGCTATGAATTAACCTACGAATCCCTTACTTATAACGGTCTCTGCTTATTAAGATGGGTTACGATTATTTTAACATTTAACAAGTGACACACTTCACCTTTAAGTTTTAGTTTTTTTGGCTTAAAGGTGTGATCGAAATCTAAAGCTGATGTACTTGGCTTTTTGTCAAAGATAACCACGCTCTGTCTTTGCCAGCTATGATTCGCGGTTAGCGTGAAATTTCTACTTGCGTTTATAGTGATTACAACTGGTTGCGTTTGATTAGGGGCTGCTATAATTGGCTGACATTAGATTTGTGGCCGCATGCTGCTGCTCAGCGGGTGGTCCTGGCATGGACTGTCATTGTTAGGATAGAGGCAGCCATTATGTACGGAAGTGGTGATCAGGAAGTCCTTTTGTCCAAAGTAACGGCTCTGCGGCGCTCTCCTCTAGAGACCAAAAACAACAAACTTGCCAGACAAACACAAACACATTGGCCGAGCTTAGGCATGTACCTGCAGTCCTCCCCCTCTCTCTCCATTCTAACTATAACCTCGCCTTAATTGAACGTGATTCATGATCCTCCCTTCTTTTCCCCTTGACGAAGTGCTTTTGTATGCATCCTTTAGTTCCAGGGCCAAAAGGCCCTTTAGTGCCCTTCAGGCATTTCTTATTAGTGTTGTAACATTATACCTTCTTTTTCCCACCCTCCTTCTCTCTGCAGACTCAAAACAGCTTTGAAACTCATCCTGGACTGGTTCTTTAACAGCACCTGAGGGCGGGAGACAGCAGGTTATGTGTCCAGGTCTTTCTCGCACACCTTCCTCGACCCCATCACTCCCACCCGAGAAGGTAAAGGCCCTCTGCGTGATGTCACATTCTATCCAGGGCTGCGTTTCTCGATAACGATTGATCTTAGCGCTTAAGCTTCTACGAGCCATTTTACGATCATTCGTTATTGTTTCACGTGTGTTTCCCAAAAATGCACTTAACGCAATCGCACGTAGCCGTATAACCTCTCGTTAATTGAATGTGATTCGAGATCCTCCCTTCTTTTCCCCTTGAAGAAGTGCTTTTGTATGCATCCTTTAGTTCCAGGGCCAAAAGGCCCTTTAGTGCCCTTCAGGCATTTCTTATTAGTGTTGTAACATTATACCTTCTTTTTCCCACCCTCCTTCTCTCTGCAGACTCAAAACAGCTTTGAAACTCATCCTGGACTGGTTCTTTAACAGCACCTGAGGGCGGGAGACAGCAGGTTATGTGTCCAGGTCTTTCTCGCACACCTTCCTCGACCCCATCACTCCCACCCGAGAAGGTAAAGGCCCTTTGTCACGGAAGTGTACACAAGCAGCCCTTGTTTATTTTATTGAATGTTTATTTCATTTTTTAACGTGCCACTCAAGGCTTCGAGGAGACGCGTGTGTACCTTTCTTCAACCTGTGTAAACACAGCATATTTCGCCACTCGTTTCCCGCTGTAAAAAGTTTATATCTGTAATCTGTTAAGTCAGATATTTTAAACAACATCTCGCTGTGTTTATAAATGCTGCCGGGCCGCTGTAATGAATTTACGGTAATGCGTTTTTTTTTTTTTTGTCTTCACTATCACTTCAAACCTTTTGCGGACGGGCCAAGCGAAAATCCTGTAAGATTATTTAGGTTTGAAATTAAAACAAAACCAAACGACTGAAATAGAAAATGTTGGTGTGACAGACAAAAACAACATGAGCGCAAACACTTCTGTGTGTAGGATGAAGACAAACAAGTGGTGGAAGTGTGTAAATCTGCACTCATACTAGTGAGGTGAATGATGAAGGATGAACACACTGTTATAGATTATTATGACCACCGGCAAAGTCATTTTTCATGGTGAAATATACACTGCAGATGATTTAGAATTTTTTTTTTTTTGGCGCTCATGAAAAGTGTGTATTTATTCTGTTGGATTTTCATTTGTCAGTGTGTGTAACTGAAATAACACTTTAAGTTGCATTAACCGACTTCCTGTGCAAATTATTCCTCAATTATCATTAAATGTTTGATAGAGTCTGGGGTGTTTTCACAGATAAAAAGAATAAATGCTATTGAGATTCAGTGGGAGGCTTCTTTGGTTAGTTTTAATCACTTATCATTTCTCTGTGTCATTTGTCACGAATCACAAGAGAAAAGAAGAATGGGATCAGGCTGGAGTGAAGTTGCTGTATGTCCGATTGCTTCTCTACTGATGAAACACACTTATCCTGCATTTACTGACCATGTTGTGATGAATGAGTGATGAATGAATAGCTAAGCATATAGTACAAATGACAACTATTGCTTTAGGAGGTGACATATTATAGGCTGCCCAAAGTTAAAGTGCTAAACAACAGAAATTATTATTTCTGAACTCTTTATACATCCCTGTCCATGTTTATCCATGTTTCAAAAGAAATCAATGTGACTGGGAATATTGCACATTGACCTACAGAAAGCTACTTAGTTTGAAGAGATTCAAACATCAGTACTCTATTGACAATAGATAATGTACCTTTTTTGACTGCAAAAATTCGCAAAAATTTTGTTAATGTGAATGCACCTTTAAAATTCCAATTCATCTAAAGCTCCAATCGGACCCAACTGTCCTGCATTGGAAGACAGGGTTCCCGCGGGTCCTTAAAAAGCCTTAAATTTAGTTGTATCAAATTTAAGGCCATAAAAAGTCTTAAATTGTAGAAGAAAGTCTTAATTATGATTTCAAATAGTCTTAAATTTGGGGACGGAAATACCAAAATTGCGATATAGCTTAATGTCACGATTAAACTTCAAAATGCTATGATTTCATTACATAAACATGAGCGCTGCACAGTCCAGTTCTGGCAGCTTTGTGTACTGCTGTTACCGGGGAAACAGGTATTTTTCTGCCTTTCCAAAAGCGCCACCTGCTGGCAGAGAATTAATGTTAATTTTCAATAAGCCTGTTTTGTTCAGACCAATGTGAAAATCAACCCATATTTTTACTTTGCAAACACGCAGAGCTGTAAATGTTAACTGGTGGATCGATAAGAAGATAATGCATTATAAAAATCTAAACAGTAAAATGTATTTGTTATTTAATTAATATAATAATTTATTGATAATAATTATTTAATTTAGTATAATAACTAATACTTTTGACTCATCCGTTTTCTTAAAAATAGTTTAAAGGCTGAAATGTGAAATGTATCATTGTATTAATATAAAATGTATAATTTTATAAAACTTTTTGTTTTTGTGAAAACTTGTATCTGAACTGTAAATCATGCTTTTTTCAGTCATTTTACAGTTTAATATGTTACTGTAAAGTAAACGTTTCCCTACCTGACATGCTTATATGGTATTCATTTTATTTGTGCAGGTCTTAAAAAAGGTCTTAAAGTCTTACATTTGAGCTCAAAAATCCTGCAGAAACCCTGGAAGACGACTGTGTGAAATTAAAGTTTGGTTACATCCTGTCTACTACTATACCTACATGTATGCATGCAAGAATAAAAAGGACATTTGATGGAGTAAATTTACTTATTTGTCTTTTTTATCGACTTATGAACTTATGAACATATAAATAATAGCTTGGTCATCTCTTTTAATTTTTTTAGATCATAAGAAGCTGCCTTAGGTTTTAGACACAGCAATTGTGACAGTGACAGACACACACCCACCCACCCACAAAGAGCGTGTTAGATGTATCTAAACATTGATAAACCCTTGGTTAGTCTTGGGCGTTGTACTGTCATATACCTCTATATCAGCTTGGCATTTTCTTGACAGGCTAATATCTATATAGAACATCTGTCAATTCACATCCTTCTCTGATATTGTCATTGCATTATAAACCATCCATTTGTCAATGTGATCAAACAATCGTCAACCTCGTGAAGCTCCTGCGTGATGTCACATTCTATCCAGGGCTGCGTTTCTCGATAACGATTGATCTTAGCGCTTAAGCTTCTACGAGCCATTTTACGATCATTCGTTATTGTTTCACGTGTGTTTCCCAAAAATGCACTTAACACAGTCGCACGTAGCCATGCTTTAAGTTATCCTCTTGTTGCTGGAAAATATAATGTAGCGATTCAGTATTTAAACTGTTATTAATAAAAGTTGTGGGGCAGCGTTGATAAGTTTCTTTTCTCCTGGATGTGTGAGCTGCGCGATCTCCGATATATATGTGTGCGTTTGTGTGTGTGTGTTTCAGTAAGCAGCACATTAATATAGAACAGTAATTAAAGACTCTAATGCACACCAGCACACCAGTATAGGTGTGTGTATTGTAGGAGCTAGACGACGTATGATGACGTGTGACGGCATAGTAGTGGTGTCCCAATACTTAGGGGAATATTTTCACCCCTACCCCTTGACACTCTGTTTCAAGGGACAAGGGGTAGGGGAAGGGGAAGGGGTATAAAATAGAATTGGGATTGGGCCTAAGATCAGTCGTACGATCGTTTTTACGAACTTCTTAGGCTTACGAAGCTTTTGGGAAACGCAGCTCAGAACAATCACAAGTTCCATCAGAGTGACACAAAGAATGGTGGACGTGCGGCTAAGGAGGGAGTTGTTCTTCATATTCCCTCAGATGTGAGGGGCCGTATATTAAGGCAGTCAAATTGTAGTGTGTGGATGATTGGTGGCAAGAACCTGGACAGGGAAGATTGCTCGTGAGAGTAGCCTCGCATTAAGCCTGTCAATGTACGAACAGTTCACAGGAGAGAGCTATAATTAAGCCTCCCTCATCCAGGAGAGGCTCTCCATTATATTCAAATTAAGCATGAGTGATTTTGATCAATGTATTCTGAAGGTATGTGTGTGTTGATAGCCTTGGAGAGGCATGGGATTTCATCTCACCGTGTCAGACAAACAGAAGAACGAGAGAGAGGGTGACAGAAACAGACATTTTTTGAAAAGATTCAAGACACAGTTCCTTTTGTTTGGATTATGATCGTATTGTCTCGTAAAGTTGTGGAAAATGTCAGATCGCCTGTCCTCATATCCGTCTGCGAGTGTGTGTTCCTGTGCCTCAAGCCGACTGATTTGTTGCCGTCACCGAGAGTGATAAAGCAATTCCTCTTCCTGAGCGTTCACGACCACATCTTCGGAGAACAGTTTGTTCATTTCAATAGCTTGGGGACGTAAAAAGAGCGGGCGAAGTTCCTCCCATAAATCTCAGCTGAAATATGACTTCTCCAGCCTTTTCCTCACAACTCGAGTGTGGAGGCATGCTTGAACCTGACATTAAATGCCCCTCTCGTCTAAATGAGCGCAAGACTGATGGCGGAAAAGTTACACTTCCAGAGCAACAGATAGTGACCAGAAGTGTGCGAGCTTTAAACAAGCTGTATGAATTGTGTTCAAGTCCTTACTGGTTTATCTGTCCAGGAGAGCTATAAAGAACAAGAAACAGACTCTGAGGCAATAAATTTGACTATTATTTGTTGGCCAGAGCGAGTATAACATATCTTTGTTTAATATGTGAGTGCATGGCAGTCACTTTTACATAAAAGTGCTGGAGGGAGAGAACAGACGTGCAGGTTGTGATTTCACAAAGTGGCTAAACTTATGAATTAATTGGGTTATACACAATTAATTTAAAATGATCTCGCAGTGTTTTGATAATAAATCAATAGTCACTAAATAAATAGTGTGTCTAGTAAGGTATTTGCTCAAGTCACAAATAAAATTTAAGCAATATTATGATTAGAAATGGTTGCATTGTACATTAACATCCCACTGTATTCTCATTAACTTCTGATTTGAGAACGAGAGTAATTTTGAAGCTTGTGACGTATTTCGTTTGAAAACTTAATCTGCTGTCGATTTTGGGATTTTTAGATCAGTGGATAAATGCATGGATCAGTAATTAAGTATTAAATATTTATATTAAATATAGGAGGAAGTCTCTTATGCTCACCAAGGCTGCATTTATTTGATCAAAAATATAGTACAAACAGTAATTGTCACGGATTGTGATATTGTTAAATATTGTAAACAATCTAAAATAAATTTGAAATATTAAAATGTAATTTATTTCTGATGCCAAAGATGAATTTTCAGCAGCTATTACATAATCACATGATCTTTCAAAAATAATTCTGATATGCTAATTTGGTGATTAAGAAACATTTCTTAATGTTTCAATGTTGAAAACGGTTGTGCTGCTTAATATTTTTGTGGAAACTGTGCTACATCATTTTTTAGGATTCTTATTCTACTCTATTCTGATAAATATAAATTCTTTGATAAAAAGAAACAGCATTTACTTATATAAGTCTTTTTTACCATTATATCTTTACCATAATTGTTGATAAAAATTCATAAAAAATTTATTATTGCATAATCAATCAATCAATCAATCAATCAATCAATCTGAACCCAAACTTTTGAATGTAATGTCTTGTTGGTCCAGTGAAAATATTTTTGTGTTGAGTTTGAGGGGTTCCAGGATCTAATTCAACATAATTTAAGTTAATCTCATAATATATTATTTAATAACCTTGGAGTGGGGTAACATTTGTTTGCATTTTGTTTTGTGTTTTTCAACAGAACAGATAGCTGTGCAAAGGTCTGAAGACATCTCAAAAACCTTTAAAACACATCTTGTTTCCTTGTGTTCTGCACCTTTTTCTTTTTTCCTTTTCCCATCTAGCACAAGTATGCGTCTTATGATCAGGATCAAGTGAACCTGAAAACACCCTAAATATTCAGAGCTCCCTTAAGACAGACTAAATAACTAGTTGTTCAGGAAACTCAACATCTGTTTAATTTTGAATATATGTTGTTTTACACATCCCTAACATATCCTCAATATGTGCATATGTAAGTGAACCACTGAGAGAGAGACAGGTAAAGAAAAAATGAGCGGTAGAGACAAAGCGAGAGATTGCTATCTATCTACACTGAAAAAGAATCCACCATCTTAGGTTTCTGTAGGAACACAGTGCTTTTGTGTTGCACGGCTGGCTCTCGCCAACACTAGTGTCTTACAGGCTGGCGAATTAAATGTGCTGGCTCCCTCCAACCTCGCTTTCCTCTCACACTAATCTTGCCGTATTACCTTCCAGGATCGCCGTGCTGTTTTAATATCTGTCACTACCTTCCTGGATTTTACGACTGTGCTTCCTCCCCTTTAATTTGTCCTCTTTTTGTTTGACTAGCCTGTCTCACCCTTTTGTATAATTCTGTCTTTGTTTGATGGGAGAAATGAGAGTGATTTCAGGTCTGGTCTCTGCTCTATCTCCGGCTGTTTTTCTCATCTGTGCCCAAGCTGTCGCTTGGAGAATGCACCCGCTCTTTCGCCGACAAGTTGGTGTAAACACTCTGATTGCAGCGCTAACCAGTCTCGTGGAGCGCCGCACCTGTGTTTCATTGGTAACGGCCTAGCAACAGGTTCGTCATTACAATGGAGGTAATCTATTAGCCTTAATGAGGTCTGGTGGAGAGACGCATTGATTTTTGCTGAATGCCTGTGATTACCATCCCACTCAGAGAGAACGTAATGCCTCCAGCCAACAGTAATGCTAGAAACAACCACCTCAGTCCTGCAGGGCCTGCTAGGGTCATGAAGACATTCATTATAAATACATGGACTGTTTGGACAAATGGGAGCATAATTCAGTTTTTCAAACGTAGCATTACTGTTATTTAAACAATAAACTGCTGTTTCGCTCATTGCAGTGAATGATTACATTTAGACCGTGTCCTGTATACGTTAATATATGACATTGCTCCATGACAGGCGGCATTCAAAAAGTGTCCAAAACATTCGGTATGCTGCTGACATTTCATGAAGGCCTTTTCTTGTTTTTTTTTGCACTATATGTACTTGTATATTTCAAAGCTCCTATCTTGTCATGAATCAAAGCTTTGCCTTGTTATTATTGTAAAACCTGAAAGGCCGGAGCAGAACTAATTCGATATGCCCTTGTTAGTGAAGGCCGTCAAATAGAGTGTTTGTACCTTGGAAAAGCTTCATGGAATTGCGTTCCACTATTTAAGCTGGGCTCTTGCCATTTTGATGTTTGCTTTTATGTCCCGGGCATATTATTTTGTTATTATTATCCGAAACAAGACACACAAATTGAATATTGTATTTAAAAGTCAATTTCATTGAGGAGATTACGCAAATCAGCCTTATTCTTTGCAGTCTCGCCTGCCTCCACCTTGATGCATCTCTTAATTTACACTGGTTTACTCTATTCATTTGCCAGAGCCTTGCCGGGGATCTTTTCATGTTTTGCTCCCAGTTTGCATTCCTTCCTTTTGCATGGTTATGGCATTTGTGTTTGTTCTCTTCCAGCCCACCGTTCTGAAAATCAACCCTTAAAAGCAATTACCTGCCGACATTTAATGTGCTCAAGCAAGGTGAATTTCATTTCGCCCTGACTGACTGAAAACCCTGAGATGGCAGCTGCCTTTTCGGCATCGCAATAAAAGCACTGTGTACTGTAACGAGAGTGAAAAGCGTGAAGTATTCCTAGTGTGTTATTGGTCATTTTTATGGTGTTTGGCCATTTTTGTCCTAAACTGCAAATCCTTATGTGGAATTTCCTTTATTGGTCCTCACGAAGGTCAGCCAAAGATCTCTGCGTCGGGGAAACTATCAAAGCCCATGCCTGAGCCTTTGGGGGTCTGGGGTAATAGCCCTCCTGACCAGGAGAAAAGAGAAACCCCTGATTGCTCAACATTTTACAGAGCACATGTTTGTCATTAACACGTCCTATTATGGTAGTTACAGATGTGATTAAAACAACCTGGGAGACAGGTGGGTCCTGGAGCCCCTGATTTGCAGGCTCTTTGTTCTGGGCCTGCTCACATTCTGTGACCGCTTGGGTTTTTGGGGGGGGAGTTTGTTGCGCTTGGGTTTGGGTTGCGTGGAAGCACAAAGCTGCATTTTTCCCCTGTTGAGGCCCACTCATCAATTTTAGCCCTGACCTTTGGGTATTTATTTTTCCCTTGCTCTTTCTTTTTTATTCTTCTCTGTTTTCATCCGTTCCTTGGAACTTGGTGGTATTTCATTTTGGAGGTCAGGAAGTCTCATACGGTGAGTGGAGTGAATTGTCTGGGACTGAAGACACACTTTTAACGTGGCTCAGCGAGCGAGCGAATGAGTGAGATCCATGGAATGCAAATGAACAGGAATTTAAACAATGATATTTTGAAAATGATTTGGAGAGCTGGGTTGTAACCTTAGAGGCTTGTATTATGCTGTACAAACTGACTTATACACAGCTAGACAAAAACAGAAATGATTTAGCCATCATTTGCTTTCTGCATATTTCTCTGTTATTTTTCCTTTCAAGTACAAAAACACAATCTTCCTTCCAACACCTGTTATCAGGCCTCTAATGTATCTAAAAACACCACAGCACAAAGTGTTTTCTGCTTGCAAATCATCTGCAGAACGGGCTTGTGCTCTATTCAGAATTGATCTGAGAAAGCAGAAAGCAGTTCCTGAATTTGAGCTGTATTTGAATTGAGGTATTCAGGAAAGGAAAGGAAGGAAAGGAAAGGACGTGATGTGTGGCCAAGTATGGTGTCCCATACTCGGAATTTGTGCTCTGCATTTAACCCATACAAGTGCACACACACAGCAGTGAGTAGTGAACACACACCCGGAGCAGTGGGCAGCCATTGCTGCAGCACCCAGGGAGCAGTTGGGGGTTTGGTGCCTTGGTCAAGGGTCTCACCTCAGTCGTGGTATTGAGGGTGGAAGAGAGCGCTGTACATTCACTCCCCCCACCTACAATCCCTGCCAGTACCAAGACTCGAACCTGCGACCTAACCATTAGCCAACAACTGTCAGATTTGGCCAGATTTGCAATTCAGATTTGAATGCAGAATCAGAATGAGTAGAGTAAGTAGAATAAGTACATTGAAATTCAATTATATATTCAATTTCAACTTTCAATTTCAAATTGAAATGACAATTATATTCTCAGTTCAGATTTTATCTTGACAAACTTTGTAGTTTAAATCAAAGTTATAATTATTCTAATATTAATGATATTGTTATAATTAAAATGTAATATTCATTATTTGTATTTATTTTTTTAAATAGAACACTGTAAAAAAGATTGTCTGAAGCTGTAAATGAAGATTTAATAAAACAATATCTGATAAAACAAATTAATTGGAGTGTTTTACAGAAAAAAATTATATCTACTTCTATTTCAGAATTTTTTCTACTTCAGAACTTCAAGTTCAATTCACTGTTACTTGCCTTTTCTTTGTAATTGTTTATGAAATTTTCTAGCAGTTTCTGAGTGAAAATAATTTCTACACCATTTTTTTCAGTGAAACGTTTGTCCAGATGAAGTTTCAATTTTGAGTTGTTAGTGATTGTACAAGTTTACAGACAGGTTTGTATTTAACTATAAATGTAATTATAGTACTTAATAAATTAACTTTTGGTGACCAGGGTGGAAGAACACTTAATTTTCCAAAATTCATTACCTGTGTTGAATTTCTTTGAATTGCAGTTTTCAGTAAATTTCCTCCTCCTGTCATTCAAGTTCAAATCCTATAAGGTGTGGCCAATTCATTTCAAATTCACATTGATGAACTGAAAGGGTGACAAGTTTTTAATTTAGATTTTTTTCCCCCACACAACCCTGTGGCAGAAGTAAGCATAAGGAGTCTATGCTCGCTTTCAGAGTGATGTGTTTATAGTAAGCAGCTTTTGAGGGGAATCGTGTCCTTTTATGGTCATTCTCCATGCTTTGCAAATATGCACTAATGCGATGCCATCTCTCTAGCCTTTTCTCTCACTCTATTGCTCTCTCGCTCCAATCCCGGTGATGAGGTACCAACGAGGGCCGCCGGTGTCAGGACGGTCCACCATCCTGTGACTCATCCACTTGTAATCTCTCATGAAAGTGCCTTTTAAAGTGTTCGCATGAGTACGTGTGTGTTTTTGAAACCCTCAAAGGCCTCTGACAGAGGTTTGTTTTTACTTAGGACATGTAAAAGCCTCACTCAGGAGTGTTTAGGTTAGAGCGCTGCTGTCTGCGGCCCTCGGTCCACTTACAGCATGCTGTGCGGGAGTGTGTTTAAGAGGAGTTATCTGCATCTAACATATACAAACACGCATACAGACACACCGCAACAATCTTAATGTGACTAATGCATCGGTTTTGCTATCAGACAAGAGCTGAAAGCGCTCAAGACATCTTGTGTGGTTGTATAAGGACCATTTGTGCTCAAAGTAGACACAGCTCCAATGTGGATGAAATGAAAATGGTTAGTCTGTAGTCGTTTAAAAAATAGGTTAAACCTAAAATGATTCTGTTTGGTGTAGTTTGGCAAAATGTAATTGTTCAAATCCTGTAAGCTTGACATTCTAACCTTGACATTACAAGACGAGTGGCAACTCCGTAAGGTTTTTCTGAAGTTATGTCCGAGTGTTAAAAAAAGACGCAAGGAGAAAATGTCATATTTCAAAGCTATTAATATGTGCATAGCAGGACAGGGAATGTATTAAGTCATGTTCCTTATTAAACCTCACTAATGCCACATTATGTAGCATGTCATCAATTAAAATCAATCATTGGAGCTGGGGCATCATGAATTAAAGATGCTCTGAAGGTGGACAGCACATGTCTGGATGATTGGTGTGGGCTTTGTTCTCGTGTGTTCTGGCTGGATCAGTGACCATAGTTCATTTGATCTGAGGTCGGTGTAGTCAGTATGATATTGCACATATTTTTTGAAGATTTTTGCTAGATCTGAATGTAGCTTGTAGCTTATTCATATCAGCCATTTTGTCTACAAGTATGATATCACAAGTTGATTGGTTGGGTGGTTGGAATGACTAGTCATTTTAACTGACTAACTTAACTGTTTGTTTGTTTATTTATTAATTATTGTTATTATTAAAAAAAAATTTATTTAGGATTTTTTAGCCAACAATAACACCAAACAGTGTATTTTTTTTTACAAACTTAGCTGTGGTTTTATGAGCCTGTACCAAACAGTTCAGATGTCCATTAACGCGCATTGACTTCTGGGATTTACTTTAAAAAATAAATGGCTTTTTGTCCTTAAACATATTTATTTGAATGAAAACAGGTGGCTTGTTAAACTTGATAAATCTTTGTGAGAGAAATCGGACTCGTCTGCTTATATGGTAAAAAAGTAAAAGTAGACTTTTGTGTATAAAAACACATTAGCAAATTAAAATAATGAGTAAAAAGGCAATTTATTTATAACATAATCAAATGCGGTCATCTGTGTTTTCCTTTATAAAGATTTACTTTGGTAACCATGGTGTCTGCCAAAACACCATAGACACTAATGTGATTGTTGCTATTAATACAACTCTGGTAACTAGCTATTAGCCACCACTGTCTTAAAAATTTTTGTATGATATGTAAAATATGTTTAAAAAGGAATTAAACAATTGATTTCATTGTAAATCATAGATATTGGTCATTTTAACTGCTCTTTTACCGTTAATGGACGCAACCGTTTGCTTTCCAAACTTTTCCAACTTTTTAGTATTTAGGTGATCTGATCTGTCCAGCAAGCTCTCTAAAACTATATTACATTGAAAAATAAATATGCTGCTTTTAGGGTCATGTCCACCAGACATTGATCAGATGTGTCGTTCTTGTGTCTAAAAACAGCTATATGCAGCTCAAAAGTATGGAAATTATATATAAATTATTATAACTACAGTATATTTAACAAAAAATCTGAAGTCTGATAATTTTATGAAGTCTAAAAAATTGTATGCACATTTAGTGTTGAAGGTTTTCTATAAAAGTCCTTTAGAGGTGCATCTTCTCAGAACTGTTACTTTTCACAATCAGCATGATATTGAATTGAACCCCTTTAAAGAACCCTCGCTAAAACATTGCTAGTCACTATCACTATCTGTCATCGACACATTTAAAGGTAGTTTATATGTAAAATCGAGAGGTAAACTAGCTTTATGGGGTTGTTGGGCAGATCTTCTTCTGTGTGTGTGGCTTTGATTAGACACACACGGTGAGGCCCCTAATCTGCCATTCATCTGCACAGGAATTTCTCAGTTTCGGAGGGGCCTCTGAGAAAACTCTCAACGCAAACAAACAAAATATCAGCTTACCCTGCCTCGCAATATCCCCTCTTCAATCTGGGGATGCTGAAGCAACGCACTGTTTATTGTTTCAGAGTAAACTCCGCTGTTGCATTGCTGCCTTCCTAATTAGATTTTACCTGCCTTGTTTTTCTTTTTCCCCACCCTGGCTTTTTATTCTTTACTCTTAAAAAGGTGATGTTTTTGTGGACCACTGTAAACCACAGGGTGTTTGGAGGTACGAGATTTCCGAGAAGAGAACTCTGATGGGAATGCGACAGACATCTGAGAGTTGACTCATTTATTGTTCTGTAGAAGATTTTTCAAATATGTTTACGATATTAAAAACTAAAGTGAGATAAAAGCTTCCGATGCTAGAGTTGGGGTAATGTCTGCAACGCTTTCTTGGGTTTCTCCTCCTTACTTTTTCAAACATACTCCGCCGTACCTCCAGGGATAACCGGAGTGTTTCTTTGTGGTTTGATTTGCCCCAGTGTGGCCATGAGAATGCAGGCACTCCACAGTAAACCCCCAGGGCTGCCACCAGGCAGATCCACCTCTTCTCACTCACCTGAGGGGCCTGTCACCCTTTCCTGAGGGTTGCGATGCTCCTCTCTTTATAGACACTAGGGTGAGGTATATTATCAGGGGGAACCTGTCTACTCCCTGAACGTAGGGCTCGCGCCTCGCTTGTGCGCACAGAGCTCGCTTTGGAGTCTTTCGGCAATGACCGTCTGATGTCGATCGCCTTGGGAAATTTTAGTGTTGTCAGTCACTATGTATCCTTTCATCGACTTTCCCGAGCCACGTTCTGTCATTTTTATTTTTTACCTGCACCCAAATGTCGCAGAGTGCTAAGAAAGTGTCATAAAAAGTAGATAAAATTAAAACTTTTACAAATTTAAACATAAACACGCATCTTCTAGAACTTTAAGAAGCCTTGAAGTGCCTCGGGATGAATTCTCCCAGGTACCTTGAACTCGTGAAGAGGTTTTCAAGTGTGTGTTTATACGCTTGTCTCCTTTGTTTACTATGTTTGCGCTTCTTTTAATTTTCTCTGGTTTGGAAAAAGTAGACGGCTTGTCACTAGGCTCGCTGACCTCACCCCATCACCCGTAAAGTCCTCTTATGGTATTGTATATGTAAGCAATGGCACTTTGTTTTCTTTCATAGACTTCATGCCTTACATGGAGGCACACAGTGGCTCCAGCCAGCGTTGTGTATCATGGAGGTACTTTTGCATTGTGTATCAGCTAGAATAAACTGTAGGAGGCACACCGGGGTCAGAGCTTTGCTATCAAATCCTTGGATACTTTGGATAGGATGTCAGCGCTCTTTAAAACACGACATGTCAGTGTTTAGAAATGAAAAGTACACCACAACAAAAGGGGGAAACCTAATACGCCGTGCCCTGATGCACATTTATCGGCTCACTTCAAAGTGCACTTGTCGTTCACTGTCTAAAACAGGGCAATTTCTCTCTCCATCTTTGTCAAATAGTTGTGCCCCCTTGAGCAAAAAAAGTACAGACAATATATTGAAAAAAGAGCGGATAGAAAATGGATTTTCTTTTACTCCCCCCTCCTCTGTTAACTCCCCCCACTCTTGCCCCCTGATCTTTTCACACACTCATGGGGAATGTTTGGAGGCCCTGTTCATATTTTGTTTGCACAATGCATTCCTGCAGGCTCTTTATTTATGTCAATCTCCCCTTTGATCAGGGTCCGCTTACCCACTCGGTTCCTGTGAGTGAAAGAACCCACCTGTGAGGCAGCAGCCAGGGCTCTGGATTCTTGGGAAAGTTTACCGTCAATTAATAATATGGCTAAATTATTTCTTCACATGGCAAACTACTTATGTAAGGTGATCCTGACTGGTGCCTGATTCCCTGACATCTGGGTTGGATATTCTTCACAGATGGTTCTACCTGCTCCGGGAGTCTCTTTTCATTCTGTTTTCCCTCTGTTCTTTCTTTCTAGCTTGCATTTTTTTTTTTTGCACGGGTGAAAGGTAGGCCACGGTTGAATGCTTGGGCAGAGTAATACAAACAGTAGTGAAGTGAAGGGGACTGTTTTTCTATTTTTTATTGTTTAGTTTACACACAGATGAGATGCACTAGTGCAGGGGTTTTCAAACTTTTTAATGCTAAAGACTCTCAGACCTTGTTAAAGAAAGAAAGAAAGAAAGAAAGAAAGAAAAAATGAAAAAAGTGCTTCTCGATTAATTCTGAATTGATTATATTATATTACCAGACGATATATTGATACTTTGGAAAAACTTTGACTTTAAATTATCACACTGTATACACACACACACACACACACACACACACACGATAATCACATGCTAAACCAGCAATAGACAAAAAAAAACACATTACTTGATTAGAGAGGTTAATCAAGTTGAAGAAAAAAACTTGGGATGAGAAAGTCTTAAGATATTGAAGTTACTTAAAAAACAAAAGACAATCTGATTGGTCTATTGGCCCTGCTGCTGGGGGGAAGAAAGTTTGATTTGTAATTCATTAAATGTAGGCCTACCTATAATTTCAGGACACAACGATCTTGACGCACATGTCAAAACCAGATAAAATAAAACGAAAGCAGAATTAAATTCAAAACTTTTTGTCTCATTCCCTTAGATTGTGGCGATTTTTGCATGTACATGCACTGGTGTTTTAATTTTGGGGCCCATGGACCCTTTCAGGGTCATGAAGGGCTATTAGAAAATTCGAGAAAAGCAATAAATATTTCACACAATTTGTTTTTAGGACTATCATATACATTATACATATTTCACTGCTTTTTTTCATAATGCTATACTTTGGATTTACATTTATTGTAAAAAGCGCTTCACATACAGAACATATAAATATATATATATGTGACATATATTACAAGACACATATATACTGTATATATATATATATATATATATATACATACACTATATATATATGTATATATGTCACATATATATATATTTATATGTTCTGTATGTGAAGCGCTTTTTACAATAAATGTAAATCCAAAGTATAGCATTATGAAAAAAAGCAGTGAAATATGTATAATGTATATGATAGTCCTAAAAACAAATTGTGTGAAATATTTATTGCTTTTCTCGAATTTTCTAATAGCCCTTCATGACCCTGAAAGGGTCCATGGGCCCCAAAATTAAAACACCAGTGCATGTACATGCAAAAATCGCCACAATCTAAGGGAATGAGACAAAAAGTTTTGAATTTAATTCTGCTTTCGTTTTATTTTATCTGGTTTTGACATGTGCGTCAAGATCGTTGTGTCCTGAAATTATAGGTAGGCCTACATTTAATGAATTACAAATCAAACTTTCTTCCCCCCAGCAGCAGGGCCAATAGACCAATCAGATTGTCTTTTGTTTTTTAAGTAACTTCAATATCTTAAGACTTTCTCATCCCAAGTTTTTTTCTTCAACTTGATTAACCTCTCTAATCAAGTAATGTGTTTTTTTTTGTCTATTGCTGGTTTAGCATGTGATTATCAGGGTTTTTATTTTATTTATTTATTTTTTTAACTTTAAATAGATCTACCTGGTTTTAGACACTGCTGAGGGCCTGTCCTGCTATCTGTGTCTGCAGTGAGACAGGAGCTCTGGACACGTTCTCATACAGAAGCCCTTCCCTCGCATCCCGCCCTCAGCTATCCCAGAACCCCCTCAGGAGCGGTGGACTCACAAGTACCCCATATCCAAATAATTAATCCAAAGCAATTACTCACTGCCTTCATCCGTCTCTTAGCCTGCTAACAAAACATTTCTACGTATGTCCTCATCAGTTAACTTTAATTACGCCGACGACAATTTATCAGCCTCACATTAATGAAACATACTGCACCAAGATACTCACAAAAATGTCCTATTTTCCCTCTTTTTTTTTGTAATGGAGGAAAAAAATAATAATTAAGAAACCCAACAGTGAGGAGCCTCATGAGAGAGCCAGCAGGAGTTGTGAGATATCACTTTTTTTCTCTATTTTGTTCTAATCAGGGAACATAGTTACCGTCACCAACGTGTCTCCTTTATTCAGCACAAGTGAAAACAAGCACATGAGACACTTTACTTTTTTTTGCTAAATTTTGCAAAGTTTCATAATGCTGTTTTTTTTTTTTTACCTCGACGTTGAAGATAATGACAAATCTGAATTTCTTTCATTTCTACAGCAATAATATGAGTTTTGTTGCAAGTTTTGTTGTTGAATGCAGTGGGAGAACTTGACATGCACTCATTGTGTTAGGTTAAAATGCGATTTTTGATTCCTAAGGCAGCTGTAATGTGTAGAATATTTTTGATATAAAACGCTAGTTAGAAAAATTAAATATGAATTACAGAGAAAGAGATTGAGAGATTGGTGATAACATGTATTTAAAGGTAAAAAATGTAAAAAAAAAAAAAAAAAGAAAAAAAACTTTTACAATATGCATTTATTTGCAAAACTGAAGACTAATCGCATTTCATTATGCAAGTATTACAATGATGTCATTGCTTTTGGCAAATATTTTAACAATCTAAGTCAATAGGAAATTCCTAGATTTACATGCCCACTACAGAATTCTGTGTTACCTATATCTAAAATAACATTGCAAGTTATTTGATATGGAACATTTTTACATCAGCAGACCTGACAAGGCCAAACTAAGATCACTGATAGTAAGAAAGGACTTTGTAAATGACTTTAATCTGAAAATAGCATATCTGCCGCATATAATAGCTAGTTTTGATCAGTTTTCTTTTTAAATGTACTGGTTGAATAATTGTTTTGTAATGAAAAATACTTCTATGTGTGCTTTTAAAAAGTACAATCTTAAATTTGTTGAAACTTAAAAACCACTTTAACCTCAAAAGTGCAACCAGAAATAGGATACCTGTAACAAAAATGAAAATTTAATGGAGTGTGCATTCACAAGCAGTCAGGGCAATTGAAAATTAACTGTAGATTTGATTTATACCATTATAGCATCTCTTAGTATACCATCTTAGCATCTCCAGCTCCTATTCAGATGCATCTCCTCCATTTTTCAGCCAGAGGGGAGCATAACATGATCACGGTGTGTTAAGAATCCTTTACTGGGATGTTGCAGCCAACCGTTCTCGTTTGTGGGGGAGCTAGTGTTTGGAGGGGGCTCATCCTTGCTTCCTCGGCCAAGGGCAGCCTGGGAGCAATTTGGCAGTGTAAATTGTTGCCACACATGGGGCCGGTTGCTGGCAGGGTCAGAAGCCCTTGATGTCACACCCTGTCATTTCAAATTAAGTTATGCAAAGCGAGGCAGCCGCTTAATTTTCTTGTAAGTTGGACCATGGGGCCCCTTGGGCATAATGAGCAGGAAGTTATAATTGGACCGAGCTGTTGATTGCGATAATTGCTACTGTCTGTACGAGGTAGCCTGGCCTGTTCTGATCAGCTTGTTACCAAGGCATGACAGCATGCTGCAATTCTGCCTGGACCAAACGAAGAACACAGGAGGTTAGGAGGGGGAACAAGGAGTGAGAGGTCTGAGGGGGTAGAAGTGCTGCTTTTGGAAGCATTTGTATTGTGTGAGTTTGGATGGGTGCACCGGCCATTCCTGGCCGGACCTTTTTTCTCTGCAACAATGTACTCCATCCTTCCCCTGCTGACCCTTTGACATCTGCCCACTTGTTGACCTTAATTCTGTGGTCTGTGAGAGTGAAAGGTCACTGGTCTTTGTTCTCTGCTGAAAGGTAGGAAAGGGCCATTAGTGTCCACAAATCCCCTGACACAACTATGGATTCACAGTACTTGAGATCCTAAAAAAACAGGATAAATATTAGGGGATGCTTAGACTGACATGTTCTAAATGAGGTTCTTTTTTTTAAGGGATACAGTAGTTTGCTCAAATGTTATGTTTATATTTATCCATCCTTGTGTGTTTCCAAACACGTATGACTTGTAGGTAAATACCTTGACTGTCAAGCCATGCAATAGCTTTGTGTAAGAAAACAAACAGTTGTTGTTGTTTACTGAAAAGCTGCAAACTTAGCTGAGACTCTCTCATGCTAACTCCACTTCTCAGTTGAAGACTTGAAAATATGGTGAACAAAACATTTGGACTATTTACATATTCTAAAATTTGCGGTCAGTAAGATTTAGTTTTTTGTTTTGAAAGAAAGAAATAATTTAATCCAACAAGTATGCATTAAATTCATCAAAATATTTTTTTTTCAAATAAATGCTTTTATTTTGAAATTTCCATTCAAGAAAAAAAATGTCACAGTGTCCACAAAAATAATAAGCAGCACAGCTGTTTTTAACATTGATAACAATAATAAATGTTTCTTGAGCACCAAATCAGCATATTAGAATGATTTATGAAGAATCATGTGACACTAAAGACTGGAGTAATGGCCGCTGAAAATGTAGCTTTGCCATCACAGAAATAAATCGCATTTTAGAAAATATTACAATGGAAATGTTTTATATTGTAATGATACAGTATTTCACAATATTGCCGTTTACTGTGGTTTTGATCAAATGAATACATCCATGGTGAGCATAATAGACATCTTTTTCAAAAACATAAAAAAAAAAATCTTACAAAATTGTAGTGTATATCATTGAGCAAGTGAGCAGCTAAGCTATTCTTCATAGGATAGTCAGTGGAAGAAAGACACTCAAAATAGTTTGGAACAACAGTAGGGTGACTGTTGTTCATATTTAGGTGTACTACTGCTTTAATGCTTCCCCCATTGTGGCAGGGAATACAACATCCTTCAGTCTCTCCTTCAGCATCGGTCTCACGGCTTGCACTACAACACATCAGTGAATCAAACTCTCATTACTTTCCTTGGGTACTAAACAGCATTAGCCATTCTAGGTCATTAGACTTCAAAGGCAAGGGGTGGATTATTTACTAAACTTCTGAAATCACATGGCATGGCTGCCTTGTCGTGCCAGATGAGCCTCTAATGAGATAAACACTAATTCAATCTGAACAAAATAGCAGAATCTTAAATATTTACTGTTCCTGTCTATGAACCACGATTAATCCTGAGAACAATATTAGAAGGCACGTATCTGAGTCAACGGTAAAAGGATTTGCTTTCATTATTGTTTTGAATTATCGCTCAGGTAAATTATTAACAGTTTGTTTGAAGATTTTCAGAGTTATAAGTACAGAAATCTTTCAAGTGCATGAAATTGTGATGTTTTTCATTGTCATTCAACTTCATGAGCAAGAAACGTAACGTTTCGTGTCATTTCCAGCATACATGCATGAAGATATTGTCTGCCATGTTAATTGAAGGTCCTTGGAATGCTGTGATCTGCTGAATGGCACCATGATGTTCACATACTAGCACACTCCAGCTGTCACAGATAGTTCCTCAAGAACAGAGGAACTAGACTTTTCATCAATTCACCACGACCTGGCCTTTCGCCACAAACCCATTTCAGAGGTCACTGCGGGAGGGGTTTTGGAGAACCCGTTCCTCTTATTCCATTGCACCTCACTTCCATTCATGTTCGTCTGAATGCAGCACTCGACACTATCCCTGCTCAGGGGGGAAATGTTTTCAGGTATTTATTTATTAATATTTTTAGCCCGCTCGTCCCCGCTTTCATGTGTCAGGAGTAAACACGTACCCGATGACCCATAGCGATTAGGCCTATTCATGCTCATCTTCACAATCTCGAGTGGTGCTGTTCTTTAGAGGGAAGCTTCAGGGGCAAGGGCTTCCTGTGAAAGCCAAATGTTGCTTTTCATGGAAAGGGAATGATGATGAAGTAAAAAAAGAAAACAAGATGATTACTGCATATAGACATGTGCACCCTTGTCTTTTTGTTTAACTTTCCTCTGTAATGTGTTTAAAACTGTTCCACTCATGGATCTGAACAAGCACATACTCTGAGTTCTAATTGCCAGCATTCGTCAGGTTTTCCTCTTGGAGATGCGACTGCGGAGTGGCTAACGATGCACAGCTACAAAGGGAGAGCAGCGGCGGGGTTAACATGTCTCAGTGCTCTCCGTGGAAGCAGGATTTTTGGGGTTTAGACACCCACTGAGAGAGAATAATGAGTATATGTTTCTAATCTGGGCCCCTAGGACCCTAGAAACTGCAAACAATGACAGACCGACAACCTCTGACGTGTTTACGATTGTATGTATTTATTTATTTATTTGCACGTTTGTCTGCATGTATATTCTAGTCATTTTCTGTGCTCACACACACGGGACACACACGGTACAACTAGAGCAATTTAGGCGCCGTATCTTGTTTTAAGATTCATTACCAGGAATAATGTGAAATAATAAGGACTGAAGCATATTCTCTCAGTGATATTACAAATCCCTTTGTCAGGCAAAGCACTGTCACTTCTAAATCTGGGTCTGATGAAAGAGAGGAATAAGGAGAAGACACATGCAGCATGCACCCATCGTCTGCTAACTGAGCCGCCTTTGACGACTTTCAGGATCCTGCCACAGATCCTCGGATGAAGCCTTCAGTGGAGCTGGCAGCTTATATGGCACTTTGCCCGTGCTTGCATCCCTCTGCCGACTTGTTGCATTGTCACATATTATGTATTTAAATCCCCTTGTGTCGTTCTGTCACAACACTCCCTCGTTCTCAGTGTCTCTGAGGTGGCTTTAATGCAACAGGCGATGAGACGCTTTCCGTGACTTCAAGAGGACCTAACTAATATTAGAGAGAAAGCAGCAATTATTTAGATATCAGTTGCGCTGGAGACCTGAAGGCTCAGGCGAGAAACACAGGATGACCTCAGCTGACAGTTTATAAAATGAAAGCAGTTTGCTTACATTTTTTGATTATTATATTATATTATATTATATTATATTATATTATATTGTATTGTATTATTAATTTTTTGAATATTTATTTAATGCCATGACTTAAAGTCTGCCTTAACTCTAAATTAATTATTTTCCATATGTTTTGCTATTGTACTCTCTTTTATTGAAGACGACCTTTGATATTGGTTTGTTGTGTTCAGATCCATTAATATTTGTGGCTTGTGGTAACCTTGCAGTGCTGAATGGCATTCTTTTTTGTGATTCTCTCCGTAATGTTTTGCTGCACCGACTGAAAAGTTCAGAGTGGCGTGTATTTGGAGATGAAGGCTATAGCGTGCAAACAATGTCACAATTCTCCCCCGATAACCTCTGCATCATGCAGTAACAGTGATGTACCTGAGAACTATACAAAATAGACCACTATAGTATGCCAAACTATAAAAAATTAACAGTTAGTCTTTCAAGAGCACTGTTGTGTAAACCTTTCACTGTTGTATCACCCCAAATTATAATAGTGGTTATGATAGTTGATTTTGCCTGGAGCTCAAAGCTGTTTTTTTTTTTTTGTGAAGTGTCTAATTTGTCTGAAATGCATATTACATGATTCTAACTGATATTTAGCACTAGGGATGCATGGATATCAAAAGTCAACGGGCTGATAAACCACATTATGTTTAACCAATAGTAATAATTCTGTACTATTTTATCCAAATAACTGTTAAATAAAATACTAAACATGACTAGCAAGTCAAAGTATTTGTGTGTTTTTAAAAAAAATAACTTTAATTTGGCAAAGATACATTAAATTGATCATAGCAATAAAGACATTTATGTTTCAGAATATTCCTATTTCAAATAAGTGAACTTTCTATTATTCAAAGAATTCTGAAAAAAAAATTTAATTGCTAAGCAGCACAACCGTTTCAATCAGTGCAACTGTTTATTATTATTGATATTATTAAAAAAAATTATTGAGCTCCAGATCAGAACATGTAATGTTTTCTGAAGGATCATATGATGCAAGACTGGAGTAATGGCTGCTGAAAATTCCTTTACCATCATCATTCAATAACATTTAAAAATCTTACCGACCCCAAAATCTGAATGATAGTGAATAAAAATGAAAATTTGACATTCATTTTGAGATTTGCTAAAGATATCATTCAGCAGTGTTAGCAAATATTTAGTCTTTTTAAATTGAAAAACTTTATTTTGTTTTTCTCTAACTGCACTCTTTATTGTTTGATATAAGTAAAACTTCTCCACAAGTTCCACTTCACGTGTCATATACAGGTGCATCTCAATAAATTATAATGTCGTGGAAAAGTTAATTTATTTCAGTAATTCAACTCAAATTGTGAAACTCGTGTGTTAAATAAATTCAATGCACACAGACTGAAGTAGTTTAAGTCTTTGGTTCTTTTAATTCCACGACATTCTAATTTATTGAGATGCACCTGTACTTTCTGAATGACGTTCCCGCTCTGGCTTTAGAATGTCATTGGTTGACAGTGCTCTGCTCTTCAGCCTGACTGATCAAGGCCATCTCTCTCTACGGCCTATAAGAAGATCTCCTGCACCTGGCAGACCATGTCACATGAGTGCTATATGCTGACAGGTAAGGGAGATCAGGGCCGTTTTCTCTGTTCTTAGGTTGGCAGGTATAAGGAGCAGGTGACAGGTTACATGAAGAAAGGGGGACTAGTAGATCCATCATGACCTTTCTGCTAACCAAACCAACATAGACCTCTTAGAACGGGTGAAAAACATCCGACTCGCTCTCACTCCCACCCCTGCTTACCCTTCCAACCAACAACTGTGTGCTTGTGTTTACTGTTGCCTTGCTACCCGGATTAATTTTAGAGGCAGAAGGAAGGGGCAGGAGAAAAAAAATAACTGTCATGCAAGTCGACAGGCAGTGATTAAGGTTTTAACTGATCATCCTCTCCCTGACAGCTAACCAGCTATTATCTTAAAAGAATCAAACGAATGTTCAAAGCCCTCGCCGGGCATGGAACATGAAAGGAGACGTCAGCCTCTGGCAGCTGACAAGCCAGGAGGAGAGCCAAGGAGTGCACGAGGAAGAGTGAGAAACCAAGAGAGAGAAGGAAAGACAAAGGAGGGAAGAGAGATCTTTATTTTCGTTCTACTACAGGGAGTTTTGACAAACTGATCCCTGAGCCCGAACACTGATGTACTAGAACAACACAACATAATGGCGTGTTTATATTGTGGGAAATCGGCACAGATTAAAGCAAAGAGCGGTAGAAGGATGTGCAAACTGCATATTTTTAAAATCAACTTCAGATTGTGAGTTGCCTGAACGAAGAGTTGACTAGTCGGTCTTAAGGAAGCTGCGTAATTAGGTTGGTTTTAGTTCGAGGACCCTCAGAGGGCCACAAGGTGGGCCCTAAAAATAAAATCAGTGTAAAGAAGTGTAATGACGACAATAGTCCTAATACTAAAATAGGTAGAAATATATTCTAATTATTCTACAAATTTGACATTTATTACGGTTTCATTCTGCCTTAAGAATGAGAATGTGATTAATAAATCTCATTTATGAATGACATTTAATTATAGGAATTCACCAATTTGCAGTGGCGGCTCGTCGGTTTTAAAATAGAGGAGGCACACTAATTGTCAATATCGCTACTCATAAGTACTTGTTACATTATCAGCACAGGGGGAGACGTTCAAACTAATATCACGTAATTTACATCTCTATGATGCTTGGTTGATATCAGAAGAGAGGCTAGCCTCCCTTACGAGGGTTCTTTTCTCAACACTCCTCAGCGCTCCCTTTTTACCAACGGCGGCACGAGAGCTCAGCGCTCCCCC
The DNA here is from genome assembly GCF_001515625.1 of Sinocyclocheilus rhinocerous. NCBI lineage: Eukaryota > Metazoa > Chordata > Actinopteri > Cypriniformes > Cyprinidae > Sinocyclocheilus > Sinocyclocheilus rhinocerous. Next base: position 1,628,498 of record NW_015662957.1, read on the forward strand.
GGCCTCCCCCTCCTTTTTCTATAACCTAGCGGTTGTAATTACATCAGCAGATTCGGCACATTCGCGATAGAAAAGCGGCGCTTTCACGTTATGGTATTACAACTGTGAAAAAATACACATTCTGAGACATGAACTGAAATGAATTGTGAATTTTATTAACATTAAATCGTCCTCCTCCCATTTTCACCTCAAAATTATTGGCAAGCTGTGCCTCCCCTGCCTCCCCCGACGAGCCGCCACTGCCAGTTTGCCAAATTGTAAAATAGTTATGAATTGCCATGGGAGTGTGTTGGAATCTCATTGTCTTTATTTTTATTTTAAGTCAATCTTACAGAGAAGTCAAAAAGTAGTTAGCTATAGTTTTCATCAGAGTTGCAAATTTAATAACAACAATAATAATAGTAGTAGTAGTAGTAGTAAGTGGCATTGACTTTGATTATCTATGAGTTTATTTAGTAAATGTTTTTAGGTAAAGAATCTATCAACCTCAAACAAGCGCAGTATGCTTTTTATGATAACTTTGGAATTTTTGTTATAATTTCCAAAATTGGCATACAAATATGTGGATGAAAAACCAAATAGTGTCACACTTAGTATGACTGAAAACTTTTCAAATTGTTCTTGTGTTGTTGTTATTGTATAGAATTTTAAATATTTTTCAAATAGTTTTCTCTGTCTGTCATTAATATAGAGAATTTTTTGCTTCGTGAACTGTAAAGTATATTTTAATTTGATCCATTTATTAGTAGATTAATGAAAAGTACTATTATAAATACTATTACTAATACTATGACACTGGCTCTGTAACTATTTCAGTCGTTAATTCGTCTGTTTTATCTACTAATTCTATGTACCACTAACGCTTTTTCTCTGAGTCGCTATGCTCGACCCAAATGTTTATACTATAATTGAGATTAAAATTGGCTCCACTTTCCCAAACTTTTTTTTTTTTGATGTGCTGCAATGATAATCATGCCACCAAACCTGGGGGAAATGAGCCTGGAGGGTATCCAGCGGTCCACTGATGCGTTTGAAGTGTTGAGAGGGGATTTAGAAAGAGACCAAGTCACTATTTGTAGGAGCGAACAATCTGGAGAACATAAATATGGAAAATAGTTCATTATAAGTTTGTAAAGGAGCCGTAGATTATGCCATGTCCTCGCTTCAAGTTTGTGTTCTTAGACCCACTTTTCTCAAACTTCTGAGAAAACTTTCTGAAGTAGTTGAAAGTTAAATAACACAAACATAAGAAGAAAAAGAGGTTTTGTTGTTCACTGCTTTGGTTTCACAATAAGGCACTTTGAATTTGGGAGCGAAGATGCTCGCAAGGTTAGAACATCAGCTGAACTAGCATAGAAATCACCTGTGAAAGAACACTTTTTTACTCTTTTACCATTCCTGTTCATCTGCTTGAATCTATCACAATGACCGCAGGTTGAGCCTATTGTGGAGTATGTAAGAGTGACTCATCATAACAGCCCTGTTCATGCAGATGGAGAGCAGTCCTGTCAGATTAGCACCAGGTTCAGCTCTTATAGCCTGTGGGTGTGATAGGATCAGCCTCAGCTGTGGCATTTACTGTTGTTCTCCATTAACCACTATTGTGTAATGAGAGACTCTCAACTTGCGCTAATGACATTTTAGCCGACATATCCGGAGCTTAATGTCCTTCACTTTCCCTGCGTCAACTTTGTTTCCACGCCAGGCACCAGATTGACACTTTGATATTTGCTCTGATGGAATCATTACTAAATGGTCCGCTTGGGCCTATGAGCGCGTGTGTGGTTCAGCATGGAATTTTATAAATGCGAGAATCTAATTAGCTCAGAATTAGAAAAAAGCTGACAAACCTTTTTTTCTTTTTTAATTTGAGATCAGATCTGATTATGTCAGCTAAAAGTCGTGTCCTCATTGCTGGCTACTCAGAACTCCCAACTTAGAAAGGAAGAGACCACCTGACTGACGTAATGTGACCAACCACAGTTCATTTTGTGCCATTTAGCAAAATAAATTATCTGAAAATATTTATATAAGGGGTTTTCAAACTTTTTGATTCCATGGTCTCACAAATTTGATGATCCGCTCGTGAGGGAGCTTCTTAAAACATAAAGGCAGCTATATCTTTCATATATCACCCTGCTTAGCAACCATATCACCCTGCAGCCCAAGACTGGTTGCCCACTGAAGCTAAGCAGGGTTGAGCCTGGTCAGTACCTGGATGGGAGACCTCCTGGGAAAACTAGGTTGCTGCTAGAAGAGGTGTTAGTGAGGCCAGCAGGGGGTGCTCACCCTGTGGTCTGTGTGGGTCCTAACGCCCCAGTGTGGTGACGGGGACACTATACTGACAAAAAGCACCGTCTTTCGGATGAGACGTTAAACCGAGGTCCTGACTATCTGCGGTCATTAAAAATCCCAGGATGTCTTTCGAAAAAGAGTAGGGGTGTAACCCCGGCATCCTGGCCAAATTCGCCCATTGGCCTCTGACCATCATGGCCTTCTAACCATCCCCATATCTGCTGATTGGCTTTATCACTCTAGCTGGTGTGTGGTGGGCATTCTGGCGCAATATGGCTGCCGTTGCATCATCCAGGTGGATGCTGCACACTGGTGGTGGTTGAGGAGATACCCCCTGACAATGTAAAGCGCTTTGAGTGCCCAGAAAAGCGCTATATAAATGTAAGGAATTATTATAATTATTAATTATATATACAATGTGAGAAAAATATGAAGCATGATTTAACACAACATGATGTTTCCATGGTTATTTGAAGAATATCAACCATATTAAAGGTGACATATCATGAAAATCTGACTTCCAGGTTTTAAGTGCTATAATCAAGGCCCCGGTGCATCTACCAACCAAGGAAATGTAAAAAAGATTAACCCAGTAACTTTGTTTTGGTAAGATTTTTTCTGCAAGAGTCTGAAAAAACGAGCGCGTCTGATTTCGCTCCCTTGGTGATGTTGCAATGGGATCTCATTATAATATTACCGCCCCTTAATGTAAAAAGGGGCATAATATGTCTCCTTTAAAGTAATTTTTTTTCAATTATCTGAGTTCAGATCCAGTCTCCATTAAAAATGTGCACAAAAATGGTTGAAAATGTGTTTATGCCTTGCAATGGAAATTTCTGTCCTTCCAAAAATATTAATTATTGATTAATATCAATATTGACATAAATGTTTAGAAAACAAAAGTAAATATGCAAATTTATGAACATATAAATGTGCATGTTTTAAAAAAGGAATAAAGCTCATAAACAGCTGCTGAGATAATATTTTTAGTTGAAACATTGTAGAGGCTTGGATTCGTTAACAGTATTTGATACGTCACGACTTAACAAGCAGATAAGAAAACCTGATTGCCATTACTCTCGGAAGTTGCATAAAGTCAGCCAATCAGGTTATAAATGGTTTTCCTTAATGACTTTTGTGTGCAGCTGTGGATGGACTGTGAATGTGATGTCACAGATAACCTAAAGGTTTTGCATTATAAGTGTAAAAATGAATAGCCTGCAGGACTGCGGATATATAGCCTATATATAGCCTTAAGAAATCATTTTCACCTCAACTTGCTCCTTATAATTTTTTGGCCATTACACTACTCGGACTGAGAAACATTAACACAGGGATGTTGGCATTTAATCCAGCACACATCCGTAAATCAGTGTGGGGACAGGAGCCGTGCTTTCTAATTGTCCTGTTAAGTGCTCCAGAGTGTGACATGTTAAACACCCGGTGTCCTTTACAACTGAGGATAACCTTGCAAGAGCTCGCCGTAGTAGCCACTATTTTCATTGTCCAGTACCTGCACTGAAATTTTGCCTTTGTCCTATTTGTTCTTTTAAGTATTAGATTGTGTCTCAAATGTGTGTGTGTACCCTATTTTCCTCTTTCTAATCTCATTGGAACATGTTGTCCCTTGGCGTGCAGTTTTTAACACTTCTTGGGCGTCTAAAGAACTGTGGTTGTCCCCAGGTTAATGCTGGCAGAAGTGAGGGCTAATAATGGAGACTAGTTCATCAGGCGCCTCTGAGCCTCTGAGCCGGAAAGCCAGTGACCCACTTACCCAACACACAGACCAGGTACTTTCAGCCTTATTTAGCCACAAACACCCGGTGTCCTTTACAACTGAGGATAACCTTGCAAGAGCTCGCCGTAGTAGCCACTATTTTCATTGTCCAGTACCTGCACTGAAATTTTGCCTTTGTCCTATTTGTTCTTTTAAGTATTAGATTGTGTCTCAAATGTGTGTGTGTACCCTATTTTCCTCTTTCTAATCTCATTGGAACATGTTGTCCCTTGGCGTGCAGTTTTTAACACTTCTTGGGCGTCTAAAGAACTGTGGTTGTCCCCAGGTTAATGCTGGCAGAAGTGAGGGCTAATAATGGAGACTAGTTCATCAGGCGCCTCTGAGCCTCTGAGCCGGAAAGCCAGTGACCCACTTACCCAACACACAGACCAGGTACTTTCAGCCTTATTTAGCCACAATTTGCACAATGTCAATGTAATGCAATGTAGTAATAATAATAATCACTTTAACAACACATTCTTTTCTCATTTGTAAGTCATTTTAGATAAAATCAAAAAAAAAAAAAAAAAAAAATATAATGCTTTTTGCTATAGAGAATAAAAATTT
>NW_015662957.1:1633667-1635154 GCF_001515625.1 Sinocyclocheilus rhinocerous
AAAAAAAAAAATATGTACTGTATTGGCTGAAATTGTGAAAAAGGTTGTAGGCTGGCCTCTCAGTATTATTGCTTGTAGGTTCCGACTATAAAATCTATCATCTTCTACATTTGCATTTTAATTGCTCCACTGTTTGGACCAATTTTGATTTTGACATGTCTCAGTGTAACTCGTGCATTTGAACAAACAGTAGCGTCTGATGTGTCACATGTTGTCATTAATGGTAAACCCTTACAGCAACTCAGGAGATGTTGATTGTGTGATAATATTAATTGATGAAGCCTTGTATTTGATCATCTGGTTTTACTAGCAGTAGCGCATTTGATAGAAACCCAACAATAAACTTTTTATTGTTCCGGTTCCATTAAAAGTGTGTTCATTGTGAATAGAGTTTCCAGTCACCCATTACATTACATTTTTGGCAGACACATACATTGTATCAAGGTAGACACTTTCTCAGTTCATGCATTACCTGGGAATCAAAAGCATGAATTTGATGTTGCAAGCTTTTTGAGTTACAGCAACACCCATTAACCTGTAGTGTTATGGCATATAATACATGCATAAACAGCAATATAATATGCTGTGCATTATATAATATTATACTAACATTAGCGAACATATGCACTCGTATGTATAGTAATTTAATGTTAAATTATAGTTGTGAACATACATGTACAGTCATACCAGATTTAATGTGATCTTGACAAAAAAGATGTTTAAATTAGTCTTCAGTTTTTTTTCCTTTCGATCCCTTCAAAACCACTTTCGATCCCTTATCACTTTCTCATAGCAGTGTCTAAAAATCTTTTAGCACTTGCCTAGCAGAGCTAGACTTTTGCTGATCTTCACAAATGTATGGGTCTTTTTCAGCACATTCTGAACATCTTGTGTGTTAAATAGAATAACTATGGCACAAAAGTTAACTGATCTGATCAATTATTTGCCCTAATTTTAACACAAAAACACATGTCGAATAGTGCCTGTCACCCGATCTAAAGCAGATTTATGAAGCAGTTAAGCTTGTGCTGCTGTGCTTTGTCCTTGGCAGTGGAAACAATTGAGGCATGAAACATTAGTTATTCTCCATGTATTTTAATCAGGGTGGTTTCAGATCCCGTGTCAAATAGGGGCTGTGTAGCTCCAAGGCAGTTTGCCCCCTTATGATGTGGTTGTGGGCTTTGTATGGTTGACGTTGATTTGGCTATTTTTTATCATGTCATATACATTAATTAGTTAAATTAGTACATTTTATTGTGACTAAAATGGTACCTAATGGTATATATTAATAGTATACTGTATTATCAATAGTTTTAGTTCAATTTAAATTTTTAAACTGCTTCAGTTTACCAGTTTTTGTTCATCTTCCATTTACACAGCTCAAAATGCAGTTTATATATATATATATATGTATATATGTGTATATATATATATATATGTATATATGTGTATATATATATATATATATATATATATATATATATATA
>NW_015662957.1:1635461-1642419 GCF_001515625.1 Sinocyclocheilus rhinocerous
ATTGACATGATGCACATTTTTTTTTCCATGTTGGTGTATCGTTGACAAAATCAATATCAAAAAATCAAGACTCTGACACCGACTCTGACAATAGTTTGTTTATTTTATTTATTTATTTTAATACAGTATAATATTTGCAGGGACAGTCCCATGATGCATTAAGTGTCTCCAACTAAAATCAAACCTCCCATGATTAGTTCAGAACCTTCCCCACTAAGCCACTACCACCATCACACGATCAGGTTCTATTATTACACAAGTTACATGTCAATGCATATCTCTAACCTGCAGTAATCAGACAGCATTTGCAAATAACTTTCATACCGGTATAGCACCCACCCCATATCAGGTTGTATTATTACACAAGTTACATGTCAATGCATAACTCTGACCTGCAGTAATCAGACAGCATTTGCAAATAAGTGCCCCACCCCCACCCCCCACTTCCTCGCTGTTATCCCTCAATACCCCCAAAAGAATACCACAACCTCATTTATCATTATTTGTTTCCCCCCATCACTTCCAGCAATTGATTGACAAGGGCACCGTCGGGGTAAGGGGTATGAATTACCTCACATTCAAGTTATGGATAGTAAATTATGGGTGGCTAATCCCCCATAGGGAAACTCAACCCTTCTATTCAACCCTATTATTCTGTAATGGATGTCTGATTTGAGAATAAGACACTCTGCCTGTCGGGCAAGAGTTGATATAGCGCCGGGAGGGGTCTCCGGCTATAACTCACTCGCAACTTGATCAACGGCATATAAATCTGCCGCCGGCTTCCTGCAAGATGCGCTCGGGCCCCCTCCTCCTGCAGAGTTCTTCCTGAGGCTATGGAGAAAGGGTATACCGTTTCCCCCCGGACCCCCGGCTTCCTGTCACTATCTGATGTATAGATACTGTATGGCCACTGTCACTCATTGGAATCCTGTAATCTTACATAGACTGCCTTAGGGTGGAGGGCTTTGTTGTCGAAGGACAGCAAGCTCCTTGGTCTTACCTTGGTTTTTTTTTATATCTGGACATAATTTGGACATATTTCGCGTTTTGTAGATCGCTTTGAATATTTTAATCGATATTTATCTATCGAGAGAGATTACCTGGTGCAATCTTGTACTATTCTCTTGTTTTACGTCTTTCGAACGGGGACAAGTTTCTTTGTCTGTTGCAGAAATTGGAAGATTATTTTTGTGGAAGTAGGGCACAATGCCATGTTCAAGTTGAGATCACACATCATTATTTAATTAGCTAAAATTCTTGATCTTATGCACCTTAGCTCAAGCACACTACCTTACAGTTGGACATTGCAAGAGCACAAACCATTTAGATGAAGTGAACCTCTAGAAGATGATAGGTCATTCTCTTCATTTGAAGGATAATTGGATTCTTGCGTAGCTCAGGTTTGCCTGAGAGATCACTCTTAAAAATGCTCTTAAGTGTTATAAATAAATCTTCTTTTAAAGAGCAACTTTATTCTAGTCAGTGATGCTTACTTGAAAATCCAATGCTGTGTATTATTGATGAAGGCCGTTTGAAAGATTATGCTCTTGAAAAATGCTCTTTTTAATTACTCAGAAATACAAGAACAGACACACATATAAGCCGTATAAGTGACAGAGGAATCATTTGGGGATACGTGATATATCAGTACCATAGTTTATTGGCTGTTTTTCAACCAATTATTTTGGTTTTCCAATTTTGGTTTTCCAATTTAAAGTTAATCTTTAAAGACACTAATTTAACCCTGTTAAATATAATCTTTAGCAAATCTCATAAGGAATATCCAGTTTTCATACTATACATTATAATGTTGTGATGCCTAAATTCTCTTAAAATTATTTGTGTGTGTGTGTGTGTGTGTGTTTTATTATTATTTATTTAGACAAAATAGTATCGAATTTTAATATCAGCCATAACAAGCAGAATATTAGTATTCCAAGTGTCATCTTATATTTACTGCCAGGCACATTTTTGTGTCTTTGGATAAAGCATCCTGACCTGACAAGCTAATCTTAAGTATGTTTACCTGATTTAAAAACTTGAGTACATCTTTCTGTACACTGATATATCACTGGAAGTCCTGGTGAATAGAATCAGGACGCCTTGGTGGGTAATTGACAGGCTGATTCACAGCACCAGTGTTCTGTCAGTTTCAAAGCCCTGGTCTTACCTGTGGATTAAGTCAGATCAAGCAATGATTGACATGGACTCAGACGGGGGTAAGAGCGGGGTGGGGATGTTCATGCACCTTATTTGGGGTTGCCAGTGAAATGCTGGCGTGAAACCATGGCTACAGAGCGCTGAGTGAATAGACAGAGATGAAGATGAAAGATTTGGCCTGTCTGTCTCTGTCATGTTTTACAAGGCAGCTCTGCCCATACTGTTATTATGTATTGATTCTAACTGCAGTTTGCCAAAATGACCCTAAATTTTGATAAAATGTTAAACCACTGTTGATTATATTTAGGGATGCACAATATTAAAATAGATAAAATCACAAACTGGTGAGCCCATAATTATTTTCATGTTATGGCTGATGTACTGTTTTATGTAAATAAATATATAAAAATCAGTTTTTTTACAGTAAATTCTGCAAGTGATTTTAGGCATCAGAGTAATGTATAGTATGAAATGTGCATCTTGTTCATTTTAAGATTTGCTAAAGATTTCATTTAAAGTGAACATTAAATCATTAGTGCTGTTAAAATTTGGTGTGTTTTAGGTAACGCCAAAGGTAAAGTAAATGTAAAAAAATATAGACGTGCATGCATAATTAATAGCCAATATTCCCCTTTAGGTAATAATTAAAACTAAAGTGAGTTAGTATATTATTTAGAGATGCATTTTAGTTCTCACAAAGCTCCAAGTAACATATTTGACCTGTTCACTCAGTGTGTCTCTAAACTAACTGAGACCTATGTAGGCTGATCTGAGATTAGTGCGTGATGCCAGTTCACTTCCCCACAATGCACTGCAAATGAAGGGTGTGCCTGGGTACTGATCATCTCCATTCATAATCAGCTCATGTGTTTCCCTAATGATGCATGCAGCAGCAATCTCTACAGTCTCTCAGTTCTTTTAGCCAGCTCAATGCTACCTTGAGTCTGACATTTAAAGTCATGTGTGACTCAAGTTTCCAATTGGTTTCCTTCAGTTCCGCCCAATAGGCCAGAGGACGTGCTTGCCTCCAAACACTGAAATTAATTGCTTTTCAGCAATGGGCATATCTCTTTTACCCAGCATTCAACACTGTAATCAATCAACATTCAGAGTTAGACTGTGGTTAAACTTTTCTCTTTCTCTCTTTTTAAAGAAATAAAATTTATTTTTAAATAAAAAAATATATATATATTCCAGTGTTTAATGACAGAAAATGAATGATATAGAAATGCACTTTAGCTTGGTTATGAAATATATCAGATTTTATCAAATTGATCATTTCAGAGTATTTATAATAACTGTAAGCAAAGGCTTTCTAAAAGGTGAAAAATTTATTTACTTACTATTTTTGCCAGATTTTATATGTATGTCAAAGTATTTCTGCGTTATACCCGGTAGGTCACATAATATGTAATATGTTTTTGGTTTGTATTCATCTAGGCCATACTGTGTTAGTTACAGTATTTTAATGTCATTGCTTTTTGGTCATAAAAGGCAGCATTGGTTATGGAGATGCAAATATGAAAGAATTAGCTTTGTTTCATTTGAAAACTCCTAAAACCACAAGCTCCTTTCACTTTTAGAACATTCCCTCAACATGTGTTCTCTATCCTGAGTCAGAGTAAAACATTTTCAGCCATATTAGCTTAGAATCAGAAATAAAATTTCTTTTTAAATAAAAAAAAATATATATATTCCAGTGTTTAATGACAGAAAATGAATGATATAGAAATGCACTTTAGCTTGGTTATGAAATATATCAGATTTTATCAAATTTATCATTTCAGAGTATTTATAATAACTGTAAGCAAAGGCTTTCTAAAAGGTGAAAAATTTATTTACTTACTGTTTTTGCCAGATTTTATATGTATGTCAAAGTATTTCTGCGTTATACCCGGTAGGTCACATAATATGTAATATGTTTTTGGTTTGTATTCATCTAGGCCATACTGTGTTAGTTACAGTATTTTAATGTCATTGCTTTTTGGTCATAAAAGGCAGCATTGGTTATGGAGATGCAAATATGAAAGAATTAGCTTTGTTTCATTTGAAAACTCCTAAAACCACAAGCTCCTTTCACTTTTAGAACATTCCCTCAACATGTGTTCTCTATCCTGAGTCAGAGTAAAACATTTTCAGCCATATTAGCTTAGAATCACAGAGCAGTTGAGGTGTGCACTTGCAAACACAGAGATGTTTATTTTCTTAAATTAAATGGGAATAGACGCTTAACCCAAATAGTCCGCAGTCTTTCTGTCCTCGTCCTGTTGTATTGTTATTATTATTGTGGCCTTAATAGGGGCCAGATGGCTAATATTAGATGTAATCTGTTGAAATAATTTTGTTTATGTAAATCTATTTTTCCAGGCAGTTGTTTACAATTAGGATGTTTGAAAGTTTTAATTGAATTAAATTGCAGATTTCTATATGTAATGGAATGGTACAGAAAAACAGTGCAGGATTGGCCATATGTGTGGTGATGTAATTCAATGTGTAATTTGACTCTACTGCCTATGTTTTATTGAGCATCTACAGTCTGTCTGGCAGTTCGGCACAGATGTGTTAATCTGTTGGTATTGTACAGATACACATTCAACAATCTGACTGCTGACAGATTCCCAATTATTGTAAGATACTGTACTTTGTGTACATAAAAGAAGGAGAGAGAAAAAAGACACGGTGAGAGAGTTGTTTTTAATAAATATATTTAGTAAGCATATATAAATAATAAGTCAATTATATTTAATAATAATGATTTTAGTATGATTTTAATTATTTTATATAGAATCATTAAGTGTCATTACAAGACTTTTTTATGATTTAAGGATCACAGTACAGCCCCCCAAAACTAATTAATCTTTAACCATCTTTGCCACTATTCTTCATACCACCATTTTACCTATTTGTCAGCAAGACGTTTTTTATATCATTTAAAATATAATAAGATTTAGTATGATTACTTTTTCTTTTATATATTTTAACAAGTACAAGTCAGAAAAAGTTGCACTGAATGATGATGGAATGGACATGGATGATGGAAATTATTTCACCCACATTTTGTTTTCTCAAAAGTTGTTTGAAACATTAAAGTAGAGACTTTACTTGCATTTAATATACTTTCTGTGCATATAAAATCATTCAATGCGGACACCAAAATGGGTGCTACACTTTAATATTTAGTAGTGTTTACCACTCTGTCCACCAGAGGCACACAATGACAGGTGCAATAGACCACCAGTCAAAGATCAGCCTGATGCAGCCTGTAACCACTTAAAGTTGCACGAGCATTAGCTTTCTGTTTTATGCTAACATTGCATAGATCAGTTTACTTCAGAATTAAAGAATTAAGTCAATAAAACAACTCCACTGCTTCTACCAGCTTCTCTCTCTCTTTCTTTCTCGACAGTCTGCACATTCTTTTCAGTGCAGCTCATACTGGGGTTGGCTTCTGGTCGTTTGCACAATAAAAGAATTGACAGTACACAGAGGGAAAACCAGGGGCCTTTGGCCTGAGGAGGGGAGAGGAGGAGCCTGCGGGTTGCTTTGACAGCAGCCAAGCGAATATTGAAAAGTAACTTTGTTGTTGGTAATGTTCATCCCTGTTTGCTTTGGACTTCACATGGAAAGCAAGAAATTCGCAGTGAGTTGCCAGGTTACTGTCAAAGGGGAACATGGTATCAGGTACTGGTTATAGCTCAGTGAGATTGTTGACAAAAGCAGCGACCTGTCAGATGTCCTGGAGAAATCGAGAGTACAGCATTCCAAAGAAAGTGGAGAGAAAGAAAAAAGCAATATAGGAAGGAATAACAAGTATCCCCATTGCGGGCATGGAAATGACTCGCATTGCATAAACACAGATCTTTGTGAGAAGCTGAATGCTGTGCAATAATTTGTTTTCTCACTCTGGTAACTTTAATATGGATGATTTAACGCTTAAATGCAATCAGTGTTAAAACGTTCCCAAAAATCCTCATGCAGTCATAACAAGTTTGAGGCTGTTTATAGAGAGAGGCACAACGCGGAAGACAGATGTGGAAAACTTGCGCCCAGCAGACAAGGGCCTCCTTCAGTTCTCTGCTGTGCTCTTTTTCAAGATGGAGGGCTTAAGTTACTGAACTAACTTCCTGGATTACATCAAACAGAGTCCTTCCCCTCCTCCCTGTGCTTTACCCTCCAGTTCTCTTCTCTTCTCTTCTCTTCTCTTCTCTTCTCTTCTCTTCCCTTCCCTTCCCTTCCCTTCCCGCCCCGTCCCGTCTCTTGTTTGTTCTCATCTTGTCTCTTTTCTTCTCATTGCTTCTTTTCTATTCTCGCCTGTTCTCATCTCATCTATTCTAGTCTCTTCTTTTTTCTTCAGTTGTCTCTTATTTCTTCACTTCTCTACTTGTCTTGTTTTTCTTTTCTTGTTTCATCTCTTCTTTTCTCTCGTTTCATCTCTTCTCATCACTTCTCTTATTTATTTGTCTCATCTGTTCTCTTCTCATATTCTTTTGTCTGTTCTCTCTTCTAGTTTGGTCTGGACTTTTCTGGTCTCTTCTTGTCTCATCTCCTCTATTCTCATCTATTTTCATCTTTGTTCTATCAGTTCTGTTTTTTTCGGTCCCACTTTATATTACTTTATATTAATGTTTTTACATTGTACTTATATTTAAAAAAAAATACCTGCATGTAATTACATCTGTAATTAATTTCTGTAATTACATTACTGTCATGACAACTCTCGGAGGGATTGGCATTGTAATGTACATGACAATGTTAATGTATTTGGTCTTGGCGGAATAGATCTGTTACGCTCGCT
>NW_015662957.1:1642819-1656277 GCF_001515625.1 Sinocyclocheilus rhinocerous
CACCCCGTAGCAGATCTATACAGGTGGAGCTGGGGAAGGTGGAGGGTTTCTGAAGTGCACTGCAACTGCTACCATAAGCATTAGCCAAGTATTTGAATGTTGAGCAGCAAGCTCATTGGCTACCGATACAGGAGAGAACTGAGAGGACTGCGCCTTCTAGAGTTTCATGCCAGAACTTTGTATTTATAATTACACTGTTGACCCATCCTTTACACCTTACACCTTAAGACTGGAGTAATGGGTGCTCAAAATTCAGCTTTGCCATCATGGAATAAATTACTTTTTAAAATATAATAAAATATTTGATGCTTATTTTAAATTGCAATAATGCAATAATTACTGCAGCCTTGGTGAACATAAGAGACTTCTTTCAAAAATATTAGAAATGCGCAACAGTAATGTACCTATTATCATCGCATGACTATTTTGAATATTACTATAATACACGACTATTATTTCACATACTATGTAGCAAAATAATATTCAGCATATGTGCATTTATTGTAATGTCTTGCAGAGAAGGTTAGGCTTTCTCAAGGTTTTTCTTCTCTTCAATCGAAAATCTAATGGATTTCTTTTGCCTCTCCACAGTTGCCTTTGCTTTGCTCACTAGGGTCTTTAAAGTAGGCCTGTCACGATAACAACTTTTTGTTGTGCGATATATTGCCCCAGAAATAATTGCGATAAGTGATATTATTGTCATTTTAAGACCATTTTATGCCACTGAATATATAATCATAATATAACAGCATAATAATGCAAGAAGGCCTAGACACTTTCAAATGACAACAATATTTTTAATATGCAGCTCTTAACCCACACTTAAACCTACCCATACCACCAAACCTGTCCCTAACCTTACCCGTATCCCACCTCAATAGCAGCAAAAGTGTTTTGCAATACAATATAAACACAGTAAGTACATTGTAGTTATTTTATTATGTAAGTAAATAGTAGTTAAGGCCACTTCATATAAAGTGGGACCTTTTGTTATTTCTTCTCAGTGTGTCTCATTTCTTATTCACTCTTCTCATCTCTTCTTGTTGCATCTGAACTCTTCTCGTCTTGTCTCATCTTGTATGATCTGTTCTCCTCTCTTCTGTTGTCTTCTCTTGTTTCCTTTCTCGTTTTATTTAGTCTTGCCTCTTTTCATCTCAACTCATCTCCTCTTTTCTCCTCTTGTCTCCCCTCATCTCATGTATTATCTAGTGATGTTTCTCATGTTGTCTCTTTGTCAACTTGTCACCTTCACTTCTCTCCTGTTCTCCCCGTTTCTGTGCACCACTTGTGATTAGGGTACACGGCAGCAGGCCTCTGCATTGAGACTCTGTCAGGTTTGTAGAGCGTCATGATCCCGGGCCACACAGGAGAGAGAGGGAGAGAGTTCTGTATGTGGAGGAGGGGGAGAGGGTCACGGGATGACACTGTGAAAGTCAAAGCGTCGCTATGATTCACTCAAGCATAAAGAGAGCTGATCCCGGTCTTAGGGGAGAGAAGTGGATGCGATGGGTCGGGGGGCAACAAGGGGTCTTGCTCAGGAAGGGATGTGGCACGTTATCGGGCCAAAAATATGCAGCTGTGTTTACCACCTCTGTTTGTTGTTCCTGTAGAAAGCTCCAGGATGGGAATTTTCTGTGTCACTGCCTCAAAGGATTTTGGCTGAGGTTTTGTTGATCCTGTGTTGTTGTAGAAAAGGGGAATAAGATTTAAGCATTAGCCATGTCAGGCAGGATTTAACACTCTGGTCCCCAGACCTCTCACCATTTAGGCAACTCTTCCCCAAGCGCTTAGCCCTCCGTGGCCTGCCCGGCGGCCCACTGGCTGGAGAGAGACAGTGTTGGTTCTCTCTCTCTCTCATGTTTCTGCTTTTCTAGTATCCATCCAATGGAAAAATAAGGTTCGAGCCACTTGATTTTGTGTCATGCTTCCTGGAGCATGCCAACTTTCAATTACAGCACCTCCAGTCCACCTTGCACTTTGGCCATGGCTATCTGACAGCTCCCCTGCTGTTGTTTGTGGCTGGTGGCCAACTGATTCCCAGCGCATTATGTTTCTCCGACCAACTAAGAGATAGTTGGTTGTTTTCTATTAGGCTATAAGTTATCACTATCTGATGGGGCACTCTAACCTTGACAGATGCCTGGCTGAATCGCGGCATGAGGATGAGCAGCGATGTTATGCCTCTGAGTTCATTTGCCGTCGCCTCGACATGGGACTTCTTTGTCACAAGAGATTGTTGATGCTCTGTTAGAGTTTTACAGTATAGCTTATTATTAATATAGAGTAAACGTTGATGTACGTGTATTTTGTCAGAAGGTGCCTGAAAAATACTAATCGAGGTTTATGTTAGTTCATAATGATCATAAGAGGAAAAATTATATGAAAGGAGTGAAGAAAGAAATAGGAAAAAAACGTTATTTACTAATACACAGGGACTAAAATGAATTCTAAATCAGCACTCTTGCTTTTAAACTGATTATGTGTTCATGAGAGACTTGATTTGATCTCTTTGTGTTAAGCTTGTATTAAGCCATTATGATGTTTGATTAAGACTTGATGTAGTCCCATATCTCATGATTACTTCTGAAAGTCTGGGGACACCAGAATCATGTAAAAGGACCTTCTGAAATAGCTAGATCTAGAAATAGCTCTAGCACAAGCTTAAAATAAGAAAGAAAAAGCGAAAAAAACTAAATGTGCACTGTTGGCTATTGTATTTTCTGCTTTGCGTCATTAAGTTCTCATATTTATCCAAGCTTGTTTCTGCCCCTGTTTCTGGTAAAAACTAAGGGCCAGATTTTCTAACAGGTTGTGCCAGTGCAAACCATCTTTTGGCGTTAAAATTGTACTGTCAGGATTTACTAAAGATGCACAGTGAAGAATTAGCACTGAAAAGGTTTGGACACAGTTGTTTTTGCACCTGACCGTACTGAATATGCATTTGTAGGAGTTTCCCTTTCAGACGCAAAATTTATGGGAAGGAGAGTATTAAAATGAATCACTCAACGCAATTTACTAACGTTTGTGCTCGACAAATTACTGGTATTTGCGCCATTATTTAACACCCAAAAAAAGCATGTCTTAAACTATTTGCACCTGTGTCATAAGTAGATCACCCACACCTGATGAGCATCAGCTCTGCTTATTTGCTACTACGATAATTTGTGCTGCACTTGGTATATTGCGTTGGTCGATATGTAAATGAGATGTTGCGTCTCTGTTCTTTAACTTGCGCATTGTCAGTAAATCACCCACAAAAATGTCCAAGCCCATTGGCACTGTTTTGGAACTGCGCTCTCATGCTAATTTGCCCTGTTTAGTAAATCAAGTAATTGTGAGATAATAAAATAGGAAATAAAGTGAAATTTTAAGATGTAAAATCACATTGTGACATTATTGGAAATAAAATCACAATTGCCTTCTTTTTAACTAAAGCAGAAACTGTTTTTTTTTTTACATTACCGTTCAAAAGTTGGGAGTCAGTAAGTCAGTTATTTATTTATTTATTTATTTATTAAGCAAAGATGCATTAAATTGATCAAAAGTGACAGTAAAGACTTTTACATTATACAAGAAATCTATTTAAATAAATGCTGTTCTTTGGAACTTTATATTTATCAAAGTATCCTTAAAAATGTACGATTTCTAAAATTATTAAGCAGCTGTTTTCAACATTGATAGTAAATATTGATAATAATAAAAATGTTTATTTAAGCACCAAATCAGCATATTAGAATAATTTCTGAAGGATCATGTGACTCTGAAGACTGGAGTAATGGCTGCTCAAAATTCAGCTTTGCCATCATGGAATAAATTACTTTTTGAAATATGATAAAATATCTGATGCTAATTTTAAATTGCAATAATGCAATAATTACTGCAGCCTTGGCGAACATAAGAGACTTCTTTCAAAAATATTAGAAATGCACAACAGTAATGTACCTATTATCATTGCATGACTCTTTTGAATATTACTATAATACACGACTATTATTTCACATACTATGTAGCAAAATAATATTCAGCATATGTGCATTTATTGTAATGTCTTGCAGAGAAGGTTAGGCTTTCATAGTCTCTCTCGAGGTTTTTCTTCTCTTCAATTGAAAATCTAATGGATTTCTTTTGCCTCCCCGCAGTTGCCTTTGCTTTGCTCACTAGGGTCTTTAAGGGATGTTCAGTTAAATTCAATTCAAGTTTATTTAGCGCTTTACACGATACAAATCGTTGCAAAGCAACTTTACAGAAAATTTCTACAATATATTTAGTAGTAGCTTATCAGTGGTGACTGTCAGTTAATGTACATATGGCAGAAATGTACGGAAAAATCAATTAAAGACGTAATTAAACAGACGATGAACACTATTAACAACAATTATTATATGATGCAATCTAACTTATAGCAATGTTTTACTGTAAAGCTTCTTTGAAACAATACTTATTGTTAAAATTGCTATATTATATAAATGTAATATATTGTCACATGAAGTAAGAACATACAATATGTACAGTTTTGGTTTTAATATGTGTATTGTGAGATAATTTTATGAAAGCAATAAGGTGCTGTATTGTGAATAAGTCAAGGCTAAAGGGGTTGCAGGCACTCTTCTTTGAAACAATATGCATTGTGAAAAGTGCTATTTTTTCTGTAATTTTTATGGTAGGTTTATTTTAAAGGATAGAGACAGAATACCAACCAAAAAAAAAATCCAGAAAAAAACACATTATATAAAGGTTAGAAATTGATATGCATTTCAGTGAGTGAAATAAGTATTTGATCCCCTACCAACCAGCAAAAATTCTGGCTCCCACAGATTGGTTATGTGCCCACATGGAACACAGATTATTCCTGTCACTTTAAGAAGTTACTCCTAATGTCAGCTCGTTAGGTGTATAAAAGACACCTGTCCACACAATCTGTATCTTCCATTCCAACCTCTCCCACCACCATGGGCAAGACCAAAGAGCTGTCAAAGGATGTCAGAGACAAGATTGTAGATCTGCACAAGGCTGGAATGGGCTACAAGACCATCAGCAAGAAGCTTGGTGAGAAGGAGACAACTGTTGGGGCGATTAATCGGAAATGGAAGAAATACAAAATAACCATCAATCGGCCTCGGTCTGGAGCTCCGTGCAAGATCTCGCCTCATAGGGTAAGGATGTCAGAAAGGTGGGGCATAGAGGAGAAATGATGTACAGTATGTGGAAAATAATGTTTTTTGAACCTTAAACCGCATAAACGCATTTCATTACACCAAATACACAAAACAATGTTCTTTTTAACATACTACGCTGCAATGGACTGAAATCCTGCAGCGCCTCCAAGGTCCTTCTGCTCAAGAAGGCACATGTACAGGCCCGTTTAAAGTTTGCCAATGAACAATAATTCAAAGAAGGCTCGGGAGAAAGTGCTGTGGTCAGATGAGACCAAAAGTGAGCTCTTTGGCATGAACTCGACTCGCCATGTTTGGAGGGAGAGAAATGCTGACTATGACCCCAAGAACAACATCCCTACAGTCAAGCACGGAGGTGGAAACATTATGCTTTGTTGCTGTTTTTCTGCTAAGGGTACAGGACGACTTGATCTTGAACGAGAGCCTCCTTCCCTCAGCCAGAACACTGAAGGCGGGTCATGGATAAGTCTTCAAGGATTAATTTACGTTAATGTATTTTAATGAGAAACTACGAGGAATAGGTGAATAAAAACTGACAGTCAATGTTTAATGCTCAGGGGCCGGTTGCACCAGCTGGACGTACACCCGGTTGTAAGACTAGGCTGGACGTAAATGGCGCTTTAAGTCGTGCGTAGAATTTATACCCGTTGCACCATCTCGGCGTAGTGCTACGTCTGACACTAAATCTTACGCCTAGTCAGAGGTAGGTGTAAAGTGAAAAGTCATGATTTGCTCGGACATTATTCGTTTTTAGGATTCATGTCTGTTTGTTAATTATTACTGCAGACGTGACCTGTATGTTTATGGTCTTTTCGGGCAGGATAAGCGATATCAATCGCGAACACTGACGATAGTAATTGAATAGAAAATATATTTCTGTACAGCATGTAATAATTATGCAGTAAAATATTACATATGAACTAGGATTATTAAAAGAAACTGAACCATTTGACATCTTGTTTGGAAGGACAGTCTAAACGCTTGGAAATATTTCACGTCTTTAATTCCATTCATTATTTGTATCGTGCCTGCCATCCAATAATCACAATAAGTTTTGTGCTTTGTTACTTTTAATCAGAAATAAATAATCAGCTTTCAAATTCTGTGAATTTTATCACAAAATACAAAGAAGCGTTGTATTACATTTATTATATTTTACTTAACCTTGGTGAAATCTGTCATGGGAATGTGCAGGGAGACTTCAGATATAAAAACGCGGACTTGTTATAAAATGTTTACTCAATGAAATCATGGCTTCACTTGTTATGATGTCTTAAGCAATTCAGTTTTATATTAGTAGTTGTAGCCATTGCAGCGTGAAGTCGTCTCAGCCATCACCGCGGGAGAATGTGTCAGCGTGGACGTGCATTGTCTACGCCGGGCGTAGTTGCGCCTGATCGTAGTTTCAGTTGGTGCAACAGGTGTAAATATTTATCGTAAAGCTGGACGTTGCAAAGCCCAGCGTAGGGCTTACACCCAGCTTTTTTATGTCTAGCTGGTGCAACCGGCCCCTGGTGACCAACTACAATAAAAACGTCTTACCTCTGTGCTTGCCAACAAGGGTTTCTGCACCAAGTACTAAGTCATGTTTTGCTTTGGGATCAAATACTTACTTCACTCACTGAAATGTAAATCAATTTCTAACCTTTATATAATGTGTTTTTTCTGGATTTTTTGGTTGGTATTCTTTCTCTATACGTTAAAATAAACCTACCATAAAAATTACAGACCCTTCATTTTTTTGTGAGTGGGCAAACTTACAAAATCAGCAGGGGATCAAATAAATATTTTCCCCACTGTATTTAAGACCCTCAGAATAGTGTCTTCGGCAAGTTCTGAAGGAGTTAAGTTGGGAGGTGGAGGTGTTTGAGGATGCAGTGGGGCGTTTCTGCGCTGTTCACTCCCTTGTTCTGCCTGGAAAGCTCTGGAAAGCTCTGTGACCCTTGCCTGGGTCACCTGCAAAGGATTAGGCTGGGGCTGGTGGACAGTTGTTGTTTGAGGAGCGTCTGGGCACGTCAGGGGTACAGGAAAGGGGAGGAACGGAACAGGGGATTGGCCCGGTGAGTCGTCTCGCCTCCAGATGCCCAGACCTCACCCCTGCAGGGAACAGCACACCAGGGGACAGCAAACACAACAATCAGCCCCTCCACCAACACTTCTGCTCCTGAAAAGGCATGGATCATTCTTGGATTGTTTTTTTTTTTTTTTAACACAAAAGGAGATCTTTTTTCCATGCAGTGACATACAGTTGTTGGCAGTGACCAAGTATGTCAAGCTCCAAAAAATAATAAAATAAATTAATTAAATATTAAATTAATTTAAAAAAAGTATAATATTTGATATTTACCAATATTTGCTTTTTTTCATTCTTCTCCATTGCAACCCTCAAATACAATGATACATTTTGGTTTATTTGTTTCAAATACCAGTATATTTTAAAAATGTTTAAGATTTAGATTTAAAAAAATTTTAAAGCGATACTTTTATTCAGCAATGCTGCTAATTAAATTGACTAAACATTCTTTTCATTCAAGAAAAAAAGTATCATGGTTTCCACAAAAATATTGAGCAGCACAACTGTTTTCAACATTGTTTTTGTTTTCAAATGTTTCTTGAGTACCAAATCAGCATGTTAGAATGATTTCTGAAGAATCATGTGACACTGAAGACTGGAGTAATGGCTGTTGAAAATTCAGCTTTGCATCACAGGAATAAATTACATTTGAAAATATATTAAAATACAAAACTATTAAATTGTAGTAATATTTCACAATAGTACTGTTTTTGCTGTATTTTTGATCAGATAAATACAGCCTTGTTGAGCCTAAGAGACTTCTTTAAAAAAACATTTAAAAAACTTACCAACCCCAAACTTTTTAATGGAAGTTTATACATATATAATTAAAGAGATAGTTAACGCATATGTCGTGGATAGTCTTGTGAACACGCGTCGAAGACTGACACAGAAGAAAAGAAATTGTTGAATAAAGTTATTTTTGTTTTCTTTGCACACAAAAAGTATTTTCGTAGCTTCATAAAATTACGCTTGAAGCACTGATGTCACATGGACTATTTTAACGATGTCCTTACTACCTTTCTGGGCCTTGAACATCTTAGTTGTGTTGCTGTCTATGCAGGTTCAGAAAGATTTCATCAAAATTTGTGTTCTGAAGATGAACGAAGGTCTTACAGGTTTGGAACGACATGAGGGTGAGTAATTAATGACAGAATTTTCATTTTTGAGTGAACTATCCCTTTAAATATACTGTATTAGTAGATAAACAGAGGGACGTTTTTGACAGACTGTTTTCGGGTGAAGTATTTCTTAAGAAATTTGTAAGGAATGTTGGCCTGGGACTGACTGTTTAACTCATTAATCCAGATTAGAAAAAGAGAATAAAAGGGAGAGAAACAGAAGAAACAGAGTGCATCCCTGAGCACAAGTGTCAGAAAGCTCTGGAGGGGACGCAGTATTGAATATGCTGCAGCTTCTGTACTCCATGTCAGTGTGAACGAGCCGAGAGGGGCACACACAAAACGCGCGGAGAGCCGCATCACTACACCCGCCTCCGTCAATAATGACAAGACAGCAGTCATTGATATTCTCATGGAAAAATAATGTGTTAATAAGGACCCTCTCAGAAGATTACCCAACCTCGCCCCTCTAATCAGCCTCTTTGTAAAGGTCCATAAATCACCAAACTAATAGCGCGGCGGATATTAATAACTCAAATTATGATTTATATCTTTGTTGTCGTCTGTGAAAGGATCCCTCACCTCCTTACATTTTCAATCAATATCATCAAAATGCTAACGAGCGAATGGCTGTAATTACCTTCATGGGGGACAACACTAATTTAGTTCTCTCTCTTTTTTCTGAAATGCTATGAAGCAGACATGTGGATACTGCATACCTGTTGCACAAACAAAGCAGGCAACGCGTTAGTCCATGAAGAAGACATTAGCCTTGATATTAGCTGTCAAACCAGGATCGTCCTCCTTTTTGCTTCTGAACACCGTTGATGCAAATAAGACATCCGTCAGAAATGAACAACTGCACAGACACTATAGCAGGAATGACAATACATTACAAGGTAGAAGTTTGGTATGACTTTACTTGACATACTAATGTTACACTTTACAATAATGTTTAATTTGTTAACAGTAGTTAATGCATTCGGTATCATGAACTAACAATGAACAACATTTTTTTTAATACATCATTTATTAATATAGGCCAGTGTTCATTTCTGAATATACTAATACTCTTTTATCATTTCAAATTGTATAAAATAAATGTGAATTAGTATATTATGACATGAATTAATAGTGAACTATAGTATATTTATAAATTGACATCACCCTAGATTAATAAAATATATGCAGTGAATTGCATTAACTAATTTTAACCTTAACGTGTTTTTGTGATTGACTTTGGCATTGCTCAGGTGACCTTTATTTCCTTTGATAAGGGGATTCAATTAACTTTTGCTTTGAAATCTGCATACATATACAGTATGTAATTAAATATTCATATCACTATTCAAATACACACTACCTCATTCATCTTCAGAACACAAAATTAAGATATTTTTGATGAAATCTGAGAGCTTTCTGACCCAGCAACACAACTGAAATGTTCCCAGACCCAGAAACGTAGTAAGGACGTCAGTAATACAGTCCACGTGACATCAGTGGTTCAACCGCAATTTTACAAAGCTACGAGAATGCTTTTTGTGCACAAAAACAAAACAAAAATAACGACTTTATTCAACAATTCTTCTCCTCCAAATCACGTATTCCGCCTTTATATAGAGTTCCACGACGCATTCCTCTGCACGTAAACAAAGCACAGCGCATGCGTTGTTTACGTGCAGAGGTACTCTCGATAATGGGTGTTTTTGGGTGAACTGTTTCTTTAAGAGATTATGAGCCTTGTATTTTTGGCATCAGTAAAATGGTTGATTTCTTGTTTAGCAAAAGTCACAATGTGAGTCTGAGGTTTAGGGGCTCACCTCATTCGACAATGCGGCGATTCAGATCTCGGGCCAGAACTTTTTTTCTGTGGCCAGCATGATGTCAGCCTCATGCTTTTGTCAATGTCTGATAAGACCACTAACACAATGGGATCTTCTTGAAGGCTGCTTGAATGATAACACACAGCAAAAAGTAAAGGAGAAAGAAGGGAGTATAGCAGTTTAATGAAAACTTTCCCTGTGTTGGGATTTCAAGGCTTTTTCTGAGGTGACTGAGGTTATCAGTCTTGTTTTTAACCGCGTGAGCTGCCCAGCAAAGCAATCACACAAACAAATTAATTAGTCTCCCAACAATAGGGCCTTGATAAATTGAGCCACTTGCATCTCATAGACTGTCGTTCCATGTTGCCTTTTTTAATCTCAGTCTTTTCAACACAGACTTGAGAGCGCTATTTACATTTAGTCTTTGTAACGAGACATTGCACATCGGTTTGCAATAAACAGCTAATTATCATATCTCTAGCTACAGCTTAATTATATTTGCATAAAACTTCTTTGTCTTGCTGTCTCAACAGAGCCTGCATTACCTTGTCTTTTCATTGCTCAGTTATTATTTACATGCCTGAAATATGCTCAGATTTACACATCTTATTTTTTTCCCCTCCTCGTCTTGCCTTAGGTTGCCCCAAAAAGAAAATGTGAAGGTCGGGGACTGTTTCTCTCTTATTTTCATTTTCAGCCAACTATGCTGGTTTAAAGATTTGTGCCAAGTTGCTGTTTTCACTCATGCATGTTCAGTGATTCATTTTAATTATTCTTTTTTTCCTATTCAACAAGAAGTCACATAATTATCAGTGTCTTCGGTTATTTTAAACAAGAGTGTTTTGCATGAGCACACGGCATAGGAAATTAGTCAAATAAGGCATTAAAAATGACAAAAAAAAAAAAAAAGCATTCAGCTTTGGAAATGTATTTACAAATGATTTTCTCAGTGCTTTGGCTCAGGGCAAAAGG
The DNA here is from genome assembly GCF_001515625.1 of Sinocyclocheilus rhinocerous. Lineage (NCBI taxonomy): Eukaryota > Metazoa > Chordata > Actinopteri > Cypriniformes > Cyprinidae > Sinocyclocheilus > Sinocyclocheilus rhinocerous. Next base: position 1,653,984 of record NW_015662957.1, read on the forward strand.
AGACCGTGTCTTCATTCAAATATCAACTTTAAGCGGAGTGCAGTCATTAAAGCAAGCTCATTACAGGTACAACCCACATGATTTAACCCCTGACTGACTGACTGACTGTTCATGCTCAAAACAAAAAGCATGGAGTAGGAGAGAGTTGGATTTAAAGTGTCAGTGAGTAAGATGATTAATCTAATGCCGAGTTCACACTGCATGATTTTCAAACTCGTCAGATCGCCGTTGTTTTCACACTGAGTGACTATCTGGGGTAGCATTCAGTTGCTGCTGTGTTCACATTGCACTCGCGTGAACGAGCACCGTTTTCCCTCCGATTTTGGGCATTTGTCGGCGAGTGAAAAATCGGGCTAAAATCGTGCAGTGTGAACTCGGCATTAGATGCTTAATTTTGCTTAACCTAGCCAAATATACACTTTTTTTTTTGCCATATATTTAGAAAAGGGCCCATTAGTTAAGGAAGTAAATCAAATGAAACATTTAATATTTACCCATTTTTTGGATGTTTTTGTTGTGATACTGTCATAATCAGCAGCAAAATAAGAATCTATAATGGAATTGTGCATTAGTAAATAGTTTTTTTTCCTTGTTTATATTCATAGTTTTGTTTGAAAAAATGAATCAGTTATGGATCGCCAATGACTCAACTTACCCCTTATGAGCTTGATTTTTTTATTTTTTATTTTTTTTGAAAAGTCATACCATATGATTAGGTGTATTATCTAATTTCTCTTTGACTAAAAATAAAAAAGTTTTACATCTTACCCCATTCTCCCCTTTTTTCTTCCTTAGCTTTTTGCACTTTTTATTATAAAAGAAAGTGTAGCGAGAATAGGGAAAAAATGGGATGTTGCAAGCTAGATTTTAACGTGTGACAGTGCAAGATGCAGGAAGTATGTCATTCACTGGACTCACATAACACAAAAACATCTGGTTTTACCCATTGTCACATGTCAGTGTTTCAGCTGGTTCATTTTTCTGTCTTCCGTTTGCTCTGAATAAGGTTAAAAGAAGGTGGCCCAAGACTTCATATCCACCTTTCTTTTTTGAAGGTACTTGTCAGCGAATTAAGGTAGATGGGAGCTAAAAGCAAAGGTAGAGAAATGTATTTATGAACGTAATTTCTCTGAGTTGCATGCTGTGCAATTACTGTAGCCTCTATAGGCAGAGTTAAGGGGATTGACTGTAATCTCAGGTATAATGAGACTCGTGGCAGAACTCTCTCACACAATATAAGGTCAAACATGTCGTCGTAGGCAGCCTTTCATTTTCTTTTGGAACTGTCAATGCTTTAATAGTTCCCTGACTGACATTAACAGAAAAATGAGGGCCTTATTGCTCAAATCTATGATAACTTGAGAAGAAAATGTGAAAGTAGAGCACTGTTCAGATGAGTGATTGGTAGGAGAAAGTCACACGTTTTTATACTGACCCAGACCTTCTGTCCACACATGTGAAACTGGTCTTAGGTCACAATGAAAAGACAAGCTTTCCTACTGGCTTGGATTTAGCCACCATTTTGAGAGATATATGATATATTCATTAATTTTACTCAGATTTACATACAAAAATTTCTCAAAGGCATGATGTTACAATGCTAAAATGTTTCCTTCATGCAGAATTTCTCTGCAGATTTATGAAAAAAGCTATCTGAGACTTTGTTGTTTTCCGAAAGAAGTCTGCAGGCTATAGAGAGAGCATTTGAAAGACGTGCTTTATATTTTAATGTATTTACAACCCTCATGATACCAGGTTTCAATAACCTTGCTGTAATGTCAGCTTAGATTGTTTGCTTCAAAGCACCGACCTGCCGAGCAGAGGCAAACACAATAAACAGGCTTCTGTGCGTTATTCTAAGCACTCAGCAAGACCTGTTTCAGATTGGAAAACGTGGCTTAATAAAAGTTTCATATGATTTGGCTCCTCGAGCCACGTAGCATGCTAAATCGTTTATCTCGGGTAACTTCAGTCCAGTCTGTTTTGATGGGATGTGCACTGTTCAGAATTGCAATAAGAATGCTTTTTAATTTCTTGTTAAATTTCTGAATGTTAGATGAATTTGAATTGAGGCAGCAAGCAAGATGCAGAATTGCAATTAAATTAATTGTCAAATCGAGTAATTGCGATTAATTGCATGCAAAATAAAGTTTGTATTTACATAATATGTGTGTGTACTGTGTATATTTCTGTCTATATTTTCTATATTTAAGAAATATTTTCTGTATATATATATATATATATATATATATATATATATATATTATACACATAGGCTAAATAACCTAAATAAC
>NW_015662957.1:1656552-1665552 GCF_001515625.1 Sinocyclocheilus rhinocerous
TCTGTATATATATATATATATATATATATATATATATATATACACTACGCGACCAATCGATTTGACAGCACTAATTACAATTAAAATTAATCTTAAGACAAATAGGGTTATAAATATATAAACTACATACACTGCTCTGTCAATTCTGAATTTTGCACTGGCCTGAACACAGGAAGTGACATTGAGTCACGCTAATGGTTTTAAGACATTTTTAGCATTTAAAACAATTTCAGCTATTATTTTATGTAGTTTAATAATTCTCACAGCAAAAAGAAACATGATTTGTGCCTTTAAAAATGCTTTAAAAAAAGTAATGCTTCAAATCATTGCTGTATTTTGTGGAATGTGCCAAGGTAAAGTTGCTTTGTTGCTTGTGTTACCTATAAATCATGTGACCTCTGACCTTTGAGTGATGATCAAACTTAGGCTTCGTTCCAGTTCACTTTTAGACACGCACTCCCGAACTTCCTGCACTTACCCTCGGGGGAATCACCGCCACCATTTTGAAGTGCGCTCCACTTCTTCAAGTGGACGAGGGAAGTTTGGACATACCCTCGACCCCTCGATTTTGACCGAGGGAGCGAGTCTGCTTCAAATGCACACTTCAGGCCGCTCTGTAGACCACAATGCAACACGACTATGACGTCATCGCAGATCGCGTTTAATTTATCCCCACCCTAAACAACTCTGTAATATATAAATACTTTTTTTTTTTACATTTATAACAGCCCAAGCACATCTACATACATATAGAATGCTGCACCAAACAAATTCGTAAGGGGAAACATGTAAACAATAAACCAACTCCATAGCGGATTCTAAGTGATCAAGGGCTTAGGACGTTCCAATTCAGCCCATTCCAAGGGTTCCGTCAGTAGTGGGCACTCATGCAACGTAATCAATGACGTACATCCGAGTAAACGAGACGGAGGGAAGTTAGTGGGTGAAGGGCATAAAAAAAGTGAACTGGAACGCAGCCTTAATTGTGGCTCACAAGACTCCATCAGAACTCTTCTCTTGTTTCCAAAAGCTCATCTGTATCTGATACAGCTCTATTTCTACAAACAATCTAACGTAGCACAACGGTAAACACACTTCTGGAGGGTGTTGAATCACTGCGCTGTGGCTTAAAAGAAAATGAAGAGTAGCAAACAAAGGCCAGAGTTGTCATGAGACATAACATGTGTTTGTGAGATCTACCAATCTGTGACTGGATTTGATGTTCTGCCAATGCTAATACAGAAGCATTTCGCTTCTGCTGGGAAACAATGATGCTAAGCTAAAAGAAGGTTCATCTAAACCAGACTAAGCTCTTTTTCATGTACTCTACTTCAAACCAGTTTTTCTCGAGTGTAACCAAACATGTTAACTTATCCCCATTAGGGTTCGTAATGTTTAGAGTACAGACTCCAAAACTGGAAAACTTAACAAAAAAGCATGTGACGAAGGAAACGATGAGCGAAAAAAGGAAGACAGAAGAGAAAAGCAGCTCAGATGGTTCAATTAATTTTATTCATCATTTCTCTCCGTCCAAAAAAAATCACAGAGGAGCAAACTCATTTGTCTTTACCACACAGAAACATGAAATTGGTCCCAGTGACCTATTTTTTGAGGTTTTCCTCATTCTCTTTGGTACGAAGCCTTTGACTTCCACAATGTGCCTCTATTGTCTTTATGCAATGGACCTTTTTTGCTGCTCACCAGGTGAATGAAAACCAATCGACGGGTCCGGCGTTCCCTCACCGAAGTCATCGGGAAAAAAATATTACCTCATTCCGAGTGGTGAAGAATCCTCTTTTATGGAGACATAATGACTTAAAGTTTAATCTCTTCCGTGTTCACCTTTATGAAAAGAGCACAATGATCCATTTGAAGTAAGTTAAATTACACATTTAAATGGAGACGTGTAATATACTTAGTTAAAGTGGGTTTGACCACTGCACCAGTTAATCAGGGGCCGCCCCGTTAAAATTGGATGGGAGCCCAGGTTCTGTGACCATATTTTAGCGGTTGGAGGGGGTTTTCTGTTCTGTGTGTGTGTGTGTGTGAGGGAGAGAAAGTCCAATTTCCCTATTTGTCCACACCCTTCTCTTTGAGCTGTGTATCGTAGAGTTTTGAGTGGAAAGAACATCAAAGCCATTCAGGACTGACACTTTCTTTTCCCTGCCTTTCAGAAGTCTTAAATCCCGCTAAAGCTCAAAGCCCGCTCTGTCCGGTCTCTGCATGCTCGGAGCAGACAGGTTTCAGGTCTGACTTCAGGACAGGGGAGACAGAGCGCCTCGGGGCCTCTCCTCTTCATCCCTCCATGCAAACATCTCATAATGGCACCTAGTCAGGCATCAGAGGCCTGTGACATCCAGGATCTGGGTGACATGCAGCTCTGAAGGGCCACATAGCTCTTTGATTCAGTGAGACAACGTTCATGATTCATCTGGAAATGCCTCACCTCCCCCTCTTCCTCAATGTCTTTTGTCTTATTGGAGAAAAAAACATTAATTTGATACATTCTTCTCCACACAATTAGAGGATCATTGTGGAGTCTGACACTTCTGTGTGGTAATTCGGTTTTTAATTTAGGAGGGTTTTGGTTGCATTACATTAGACAGACTCTGGTGAAGTTAGTTAATTATTGTTACTGCTTTAAGATGGAAATGAAATGTGCTGTATTGTTTCTAAAAGATGAGCAGCTTCATTGCATTTAATCATTTAAAATAAGGTTCAGTTTGTTAACATGAGTTAATGCAAGTATGATGAACAACATGTTTCACCCTCTGCTGTGGCTTTTGTGATTATGAAATAATTCTATAAGATGTAATTACTTATTATGTTACATACTGGGCTTTCAAACAAAGAGATATTTGTAGCCACATATATTGGTCTAATAACATGTTTAATTCTGATATCACAAAGTGTCAATACTATACCTCATAATTATAGTTATTCTTTGGCAATTTTTTACCTAGCAGTTTTTAGCCACTAAATTATAATAGCTGTTCTGTAAGCTAGACCAGAGGTCACTTATGCTTTGTTCACACAAGCATTTTTTTCCCAACTCAAATTGGTTTACTGAATAGACTATGTATTAAATCTGCTAAAAATCTGCTACACTTTTGTAGGTGGTCTGGATTCTGCTTAAATCCAACTGAATCCAATTGAAATGTGTGGTTTGAAATCAGATTTGGAAATGTAGTTTTGGAATTGCATTTCAGTCTGAATAAGTCCGATTTAACTTTTAGGATTTATAGGTTGTTTCTTGAATCCAAGAACGCAAGAACAGAAGGAGACTGGTATTGTCTGGCTATCTTAAAAGAATGAGCTCAGAGGTACGTGGTGCTCAACTGACCATTCCAGCAATGCAAGTAGCAGCAATGCATGATAAATACAACATAACATCACAAACAAATGTCATAACATATTAAATAATTTATTTCATATTATAATAGACCTGATTCTCTCAAGTCTGCATTTAGTGCATTTCAATATCAAGAACATTAACGAACATCTATGAACATCTATGTCTTCACTGGTTTCCTTTTTACGGAATCCAAAATACTCTGACACTGGAAAGCAAACTTTTTAGAGTGTTTTGCTTTCGTCTGTCATCTCCTCTGATATGATTTTGAGCAGCAGTAGCATCTGCGTCATCTTTTTATGATGGGTGTTTGGGTGTCTACCAGGTGGATTATGTACAATTTTAATACAAATTCACTCGTTTTTGGCTCATACGTTCCCTATTTCTTTAAATATGTACTGTAGCATTCACTGAGTGGATCACTGGTTTTGGAGAAACAACATATGCCACTGTCACCTCATGAGATTAGAACTACAAGCAGAGGCAAACTTTCTTGTTTTCCATGTTGTCCTTTCACAATGACTTTTATATCTCTAGGCATTACCATGGAAACAAATGTAGACGTATAGACTATTTCCTGCACTGTCTGAACAAATGCATGTGATTCTTTTTTATCTTGCACAGTGCTTCTTTCATTGCCAGCCCCGTATTTATTCCTCTCTTCCATACATTGGAAACTTGCAGTAACCTCGTACTGTATAAAACAGTCTTTTGCGCTGTGCACTGAATTTGACCATATCACCTTTTAGATACAGTGTCCATGAAGGAATGAACAGGTGTGGGACCCTGGAGGACAATAAAAACACAGAGATGCTCAAGAGAGCAATCCGTCTAACAGAGCCTGGCTATAACTCACTAGCGCAAATGCTTTTTATCTGCTTTGTCCTCTCTCTGTCCCACGTCTCAGTCATTCTGAAGGATTAGACACTGTCTCCTGCAGTCAGTCCCACCTTTGGTGACCAGCACTTAAGCACAGGGTTTTTTAAAGTCAAGGAGCATTTTATCATTTTCAACCTTACTCGCGCAGTGTCACAATCAAAGATGAGAAGCACAAATTCAGTGAATAGGAACGCTCGCAAAATGTATAGGCACACACGCAAATGGGCCATTCAGATCACACAGTCGGTCAATCAAAGGCAGTAATAAAGGGGCCCACGGGGCCCCCCTGAATATATACACCACATCTGCACCTGCGGAGGCAGTCACGACCCTTTCTCTGAAAGCTACACTGTAATGATCACATGCAGATAGCATGTAATATCCAGCATTGCGTTATAAAATTGACCCTGAGGTCATAAATGTCATCAACACCTTTTAATACTGTCATGATTGTGGATTTTTTCCCCCATTTTTTAGTGTCGGTAAGACATGCTTTTTACAAAGAACCATACAAAGTGTCATTATAAGCAATTAACCTTGGTTTGCTTTTTTGTAGAGTGGCCGGCATAATTTTTCTTCAGTTCTTAACGACTTTGAATACATCTATTTATGGGTCAATGATGTCTGAATCTTTTAATTTATTAAAAAATGTGTTTGAATATTAACACATCTTTACTATGATGAGCAAGTCAAGCAATAAAAAAACAGGATATCATATGGAGGATCTCTGAAAATACTTATGAACGTGTGTCAAGATCAGTCCATCTCCTAAAATATCAACTAATTTGACCTTTTTATGACATGACAAGGGTAGTTCGGTTTTTGAAGTGTTAGTATGGTGTGACTCCTCAAAAATGTAATAATATTTATGATTATAATTAATTAATAATTAATGGTGTTTGTAAAAATTACTTTTTGCCTTGAATTTTTTTTTTTAATTAACATTTTACTTTTGAAAGATGAAAGATTTGAAAGATTTTCAATAGATTTTTAATCGTGGGCACTTATTTGTCATTGATCCTCATACTTTTGTTTGAATTTATGCATCTGTCTGTCTGCCTGTGTAACACGTGAGATGTATTGAGACAAACTGTAGCAGAAGATCTATGAGCCCCTTGATAATGATGTCACCTCGAGCCACAGGCCAGCCTGAACGCATGAATGGGCTTCAAGCAGATTGAGTGTCTAATAGCTCTCATGTCCGGATTATTACATATTTCCTCTTACGGGCGATCTGAAAGTCTTCATAATCTTGAGAGCATTTGAAACCAAGGAAGTGTCAGCGGCTGTGTTCTTGCGTCAGGCCTTGTACTCTGATGAAACAAACATTTTCACATCTGGTTTATAATTTAATTTGCAGTCAAGCTAAATAACATAACTGTCATAATCCGAATCAGCAGGTTTTCTTGTTTAATTCAATATGTAACATCCGTATGCTGTTGTATATAGTATGTCATCTGCATGTGCGTTTTGCTCTGTATGTGCGCACAAAACCATACGTGTTTGTTTTGCTTCGTATGTGCTTGTGTGCATGTGTGTACTACGCCGGGCCCCATCCCTTTGGGGCGTCCCGCCGGCATAGAGATCCTGACATCACAGAGAGGCTTTCAATAGCCGTCTTTCAATCCTGATGCAATAATGATGCCGGGTTGCATTTCAGCAAAGTGGAAATTAGGGGACTCAAAGAGGAAAGGCAGCCACCAGTGAGGAGATCCTCTCTCGCTCCCCCTCCTCCCTCCGGCGCAGTGGGGACGTGTGGGCCCTGAACGCAGCCTCTGTGAGTGGCAGGCCTGCTATCACCACCATCACACGCGGCTGCCTGTGTTAATGGAGAATGCCCCGGACTGCCAGTGTCTTTGTTTGCCGGGCCACAGCAATAAATATGCATGAGTTTGAGTGGTGTACGTGTGTGTTTAATGTGTGCGTGTGTGTGTATGTGTTGTGGGGGGGTTCACTAATTACTAGATTCCTATCATGAATATGTATGGCCGCATCTTTTATTATGGGATTGGCTTAAACATATTAATGCTTTTGGGTATTTTTTTAACCTTGAAAGTTGTTGCAATTGGAATTTTCCATTAAAAACAATGTATGCTTTTTTTTTTCTTTTGTAAACTACATGAGGTTGAATATATTATATTATATTATATTTGTTTTTAACATGACAGATGCACTACATCTCTCGCTTTTGCATTTGCCCCCTGAAAAATAAGAATACACCTGCACATCATGGACCTGAATCAAGGTCCGGTATTTTCTCTACAAATATCTGTGACAGATAGAAAGAAGGTCATCAATTCCTAACTACGCTCGCATCCATCTAGGTGTCGACGGATTCCAGATCTCTCATTTCCCCAGGAATAAAGCCCCCCGACCCCTCCCTCTGCCACTCGGCTCTCGCTCCAGTATGACGCTGCTCTGTCCGAGACTTTATCCATTAGATAGATAAATCTATTTTTCTTTTTCTGTCGTGCTAGTGTCCATTTGCCGTGTCCCACACTCGAAAGTTATTACTAACCTCAGAACAAGAGCACCGTGCAATCTACCAAAAAGCTAGGGAGCTCCTTATCTGTCTGGTTTATGGCCACAGTGTAATAGATCAATCGAAGAAGTTAACTAGAAAGAAAAGAGCTGCTTGGCAGTAAGATGCTTGACAGAAAGAGAAAGAGAGAGAGAGAGCTTAAAGGGATAGTTCACCCGAAAATGAAAATTCTGTCATCAGTTACACACCTTGTGTCATTCCAAACCTTTAGACTGTCTTTCCACTGTGGAGCACAAAAGGGGATATTTAGAAAAATTTGCAAGTGGCTTTTGAACCCTATAAAGCCTACTGTATCATATTTTATGCATCTTTCTAAGGCCTCCAAATTATTAACTTGATCACAACTTTGAACAACCTGTTGTACACAATGTACTAAATGACTTCTGTCATCTGACTGATAGTTTATAGATTTTTTTTTAGCAAGTACGTTTTAATATAATTCTAAAAATGTCCCCCTTCAGGTCGCGATACGTCTTTTAAAATTTTTACAGATTTTTATAAAGTAAATAAAAAATAACTTTTATATTGTTAGTTGTATTTCAAGATGAACACTTACTAAAGCAAATTAGGTTTACTTGATTAGCCATACATCATTTTTAGTAATGATACATCAGCCTACTGAGGAACGTTTATTTGTACGTCACTCAATCATAAAACTAAAAATGTAAATATCATCTTACTAAGACGCATTTTTAGGAGATATTTATTTGTATTTTATGTAAGTATTCTGCTTTATTGTTATGAAGAAATCCTTAAATTAACATTATAGGTTGTCAGAATTTAATTTTACTTTTTGGACATGTAAATATCAGTAGCTGCACCAAATTGCATATGTTTCCTTAGTTTGAGCCTCTTAATAACACCGAGGTGTTTTTTTCTTCTTGAGTATGAGCTCTTTTCCCTGTTTCTGTTCCATTTTAAAGAATTATTGTTTTTGACTATTATTTAATCTGTCAGGCTTTTACAGGGTTAATATTCAGTGAAAATGAATGGTGACTAGAGCTTTCAAGTTTCAAAAAGTTTGTAAAAGCATTATAAAACTGTCAAGAAAATGATTCATATGGCTTGTAAACTAAAGCCATCTTCTGAAGCCATTTGAAAACTTTGTGTAAGGAGCAGACCAAAATAAAGTTTGCATCCATTGATCAATGTGAAGAATTGTGAAAAAAATTATCAAATGTATATTGTGAATCAGATCAGCTAAATCATTGAATATATGTGATTCAAAATGATCCATTCTTAAAATAGACATGGCTTCTAATGGTGGGAATTTAGATTCATCCCAGTGAAGCTTTTGTAACTGTTCACCAAAGATTCATTCACTGATTCATTCTTTGGCCATCATTTATGTGTTATTATCAATTTTATTATTTTTTTAATAATTATTTTATATTATATTATTATTATTATATATATATATTTTAGATAGAAAGAAGGTCATCAATTCCTAACTACGCTCGCATCCATCTAGGTGTCGACGGATTCCAGATCTCTCATTTCCCCAGGAATAAAGCCCCCCGACCCCTCCCTCTGCCACTCGGCTCTCGCTCCAGTATGACGCTGCTCTGTCCGAGACTTTATCCATTAGATAGATAAATCTATTTTTCTTTTTCTGTCGTGCTAGTGTCCATTTGCCGTGTCCCACACTCGAAAGTTATTACTAACCTCAGAACAAGAGCACCATGCAATCTACCAAAAAGCTAGGGAGCTCCTTATCTGTCTGGTTTATGGCCACAGTGTAATAGATCAATCGAAGAAGTTAACTGGAAAGAAAAGAGCTGCTTTTGGCCTCGTGTAACCCCTATAATGCCAACAATGTCTCTGTCCGCAAAAGTCCATAAGACATCATGCTGTGATAAAGGTGTGTGCGAGAGAGAGAGAGAGAGAGAGAAATAGTGAGACTCTCGCATTGTCATCTAATTTGAGGACAGCGAGGTATTGGAGAAATCAAATCTAAATTGAAAACCATGTTTCCAGCTGTTAAGCTGATGTCATTTTATTTCATTTGGTCATGTGTCTAGTCTTTTGAGAATAAAGTTACCTGTCAAATATTTAAATATATGAATAAACATTTTATATTTAAGAATGAATAAAAAGATTGAGTCCCATACAAGAGGTTTTTTTTTTTTTTGTAAGTTGTTTGTTCACCCAAATATGAATATTTTCTCATCATTGACCCTCATGTCATTCAAAAACCTGTATTTTCTTTTTTTTTTTTACGAAACAC
>NW_015662957.1:1665832-1682972 GCF_001515625.1 Sinocyclocheilus rhinocerous
CACACACACACACACACACACACACACACACATATTTTTGATACCTTCAAAAAAATATTTTGAAGAATTTTTCAGCTGTTTTTGTTCATATAATGAAAGCCAATGGGACCCAAAACTTTCAAGCTCCAAAAAGGACATAAAAGTAGCATTAAGTTAATTTAGTGACATGATGGCGATGTGAACCTCAAAATGATGAAAATGGCAACTTGATACTTTAGATGTCACAATGTTTGGTCAAGTGATGTACATGAGCCAGTAAAGTTTGACATTAGTTGGCATTTAAGGTTTGTGTCACTATATTTGATTGTTATGATTTAGTCAGTGTTTTTATTTGACTTGACTGAAGACAGGCTTAAATTTACATCTTTTCATCATAGCAAGCGATTGTGTGTGTCTCTAGACCTTTTTATAAAGCAGTGAGCTTTATAAAAAAAAAGGGTTTTAAGACCATTCCTTATCTGTGGTGACCTATTGCTTTAATAAAGTTCATATTTGAATGCTTAAAATCACACAGTACAGCAACAGCTAAAAAACAAGGTCCCATCATAGTTCAGGAATTACTTATTTGTCTTGAGTCATAGTGTTCACATGTGTCTCTAGACCAGACAGAATGATTTCATCAACAGTTTGATCATTTATCAGAATGCTGGGGATATGAGATGTGGACCGTTAGCTGTTTAGTAGTTATTGTACCCTCTGTGAGTCAATTCTGTCCAGAAGCTATTGAGTTTATCAAGGCTATGACAGCTGGCTTACAGCTCAATTGTATCCTGTGTGAGTTTGTAAAAACCATGCGGGCAGTGTCATTTCAGAATTACAAACGCAACTCAATTACACATATTACTTCAGATGTATGGCAGCTTTTTTGGCTATTTCCAGCACATCTGTAATCACAGCTGTAGAAAGAGGATAGGACCCCGCTGGCATTAAGACCCAACGGCATTATCTGATATTTCTGTACTCAGGCTTTCATTATTGCTGTTATTACCACTACTCTTATTGCAGTGATTTGCAGCACTTATCAGGAAAGAAACTAATTAGAACTTTAGCATTTCTATTGCGCTGGGCCATCGAGACAATTGTTGCATTTAAGTTGTAGCTGACTCGAATATGATATTATTCATCTTTGAAATGTCATGGTTTTAGCAAAGCCAGCTCTACTAAATCCAAAGGACAGAACAGACAAATAAACTTTACACTCAGCAGCATAACTTTACCATTCAGTAGCATTAATACAACTCTGTGTGATACAGACAGAAGTGAACTTGGTGAAAATGAGCATGCAAATATTTGCTTAAGATCATGTGCATCTGACTTTGGCTGTTCATACTTACTACAGCTGTCAAAAATCACCATAAAGGATGCTCCATATCAAGTTTTCTGAAGGTTTTTTTTTTTATTTTAGATTTGTGCGAAGAACGATTTATTTGCTGAAATTCTGCTGCGGTTCTCAAATCTCACCCTCCATTTCTCATATGTGATCTATTACATTGAGATTGGCTACAACATGCTAGAACTATTGCATAACTTGACTAAAATTCCGGCCTTACAAAAATGAGAAACATAATGCACAAGTACTTTACTGACGTTTTTTAGGGTAATTGTTAGAGTAGCCAAGGATCAGCAATCTCCACGTAAAAAAACTGATCAGCAGACCAAACCATAAGTCTTAGAGACTTGAAACTTGGAGGGATGATAGTACTCATACCGTCTACAACGTCACCAAGGCCTGCCCCAATCAGCCTGACGGGGGCGCTGTAGCGATCAAAAGTATGAAATTGCTCATAACTCCTAAACTGTTCGTCGCAGGCTCGAGTGTCTTATGTCATTGGAATCCTTGACTCACATTGAACAAAAAACATGCCTCTGATTTGTTCGCCACCTGGCGAAATTTTCGGGTATTTAGCATTTTTTGAAAAATCTACTTTTGCGAACCAGTCCTACGTTTTTCGCCTGATCAGAATCAAACCAGTGCAGGACGATTCTCTGGAGAGTGAATATCAATAATTTTCCAAAAAAGTTGAACTATTGACTCCCTGTCACAAAGGGACACCAAAACCTTCAAAAGGGGCAGGGCCTCTTTTACTAAAATGGCTATTACTTTTGAACGGAATGAGATATCTTCACCAAACTCATAACGGGTGTGTAAGAGCTGAATCTGAGGTCACATGAAAAAGGTCTCAGAGCTTGGACACTTTGTGGCGCTATAAGAGGGGAAAAAATACCCAAAAATGGCCATAATTACGCAACCGTTTATCCTATCGACATTAAAATCAGTACGCACTGTCTTGGTCCAAAGTGCCACTAGTGGCTATAAGGACATTTGTGTATCTCAAAATTCATTGCCGCCATAGGCCGATGAACTTTGAGCACCTATTAGACAAGGTTAACGGAGGTCGATCGGAACAAAACTCGGTGAGCCTGTTTGACTCACGGCCGTAAAGTTCTGTGAGAAATTTCTAAGAAATAGAATAAGAGGGGGGGATATTGCATTTTTCAAGGGTGTAAATGATTGTATATTGCGCTTTTTTACACACATACGCACGATATTCATATGAAACGATAGATCTCCTCATTCCGAACAACTTTGCCTGTTGAACCACTGCTGTCAATCAACCGTTTGTTAAATGATTGAGAAAATGTAAAAAAAAAAAAAAAACTACTTTTGCAAACTAGTCCTAGGTTTTTCACTCAATCTAAAAAATAAAAAAAACACTGCAGTACAATTCTCTGGACTCTATAATTCAATAATGTTGAAATTTACCCTTTGGGAAGCTATAACGGGGTCGTTTAGAAAAGGGGCCTGTCCAAATGTACCCAAAAGCTTATAAAGCCTAAACGAAAACTCAAAACTTCACGAAACCCAGTGAGCACATGCGACAGGTGATTCTAAACAAGCATGCAAAGCTTTAGGGAGATCAGACCATGCACAGCTGATGCTATAACAGACATAAACGTTAAAAAACATCATGTTTCTAGGGCAAATTACCTGTATTTGCCAAAAAAGTGTTGAGTTTTAATTAATTGATTTAGGTGGTTACAGGCTTGCTAAATAATATGTAATGTCTTTTTTCATATGCCTTTAAATGCCTTAAAGCACTTGAACCCCAGTAATCACTGCTTGCAGCTATATGTATTTTTATTTTTTCTTAATACACTAAAATGAAATGGACACACTGAAATGACACACTAAAAATGGTGTAGGGTTTACTTTTAAATAGTTTGTATACAGAAATTGCTAGCAAATTTTACAAATAATTACAAAGAAACAACAAGTAACACATTTAATAAATGTGAATTTTAAGTAGAAAGACGTGTTTTATTTACATCTTCGCAAAATCATTTTTACAGTACTGCCATATTAACTGTGAATTTCACTGAACAGAAAAAGTTGCATTGTTAAAAAAGTCTCTATATTCCACTGAAAAGCAATGTGCAGATTTTATACACATGAATAAATAAAATCATTTTAATTTTAGGTGAATTTTAGGTGAACTATCCTTTTAAATAAACTTTCTATAAATTAGTTTAAAGAGCTCAGATTTTACACACAAGAAGACTTACTATACAGCTATATTCATTTGCTTTTCTACTCAGAATAACTGCATACAGTAGATGTGAGCTGTGAGAGCGAGATTAATGTCTGTATGAATCCCTCTTCCGTCTCTTGCACACAATGCAGAAATGGCCCCAATTTAACGTAACACTCATGTGATCTGACATGTATACAAAATACCAGGCATTAAGTATTTTTCTTGTATGTATTGTTTTTCCACATGGACAAATTCGATTACAACTGCAGCATTTCCAGCCATGGAAAATTTTTGCATGTGCATGGTAAAAAAAGAATGCCAGCCAAGAAATGAGGAGTGATTTGCTCTAAAAGGAAAGAACTGAGGAGTGATTTGCTCTAAAAGGAAAGAACAAACATAAGAGAGACCTCCATCCTCAAAGACAGACACAGCAGGTGATAGAGAGGGCCGTGTCTTTGCCAGAGTTCCATGTCAACTCTGACCTTGATAAAGAGGAAATAAGCGCTGACGGCTGAGAAACAAACAGCAAAACCCTGCAAAGAAGACAACACTGATGCGTAGCCACGATAGTGGCCGTCATTGTCAACACAATAGCACAGTGCCACCACGCATCTGTCAGTAGCTCTACCTGCTTTGCTTTTGCCCTGAAATCAGAGATAGGACAGCGTACAACAAGAGCCCGCATGCCACGTCACTCCCATCCCTCCTCCTTCCTGTTCCCCTGACAGTTGTGCCTCCTGATCTGAAGGAAGGGAGAAAGGTATGGGATGGATTGTAAAAAGAAGGAGAATGTCAACTGTCAGTCTTCCTCTGATGTCAGAATCTGTTGAAACCATCAAATGAGAGCAAGAAAGAAGAAACACAGATAGAGACAAAACAATGAAAGAAAAGTCTCCATTCTATCCGACAGAATGTCAACTATTCAGGAAAAATTCCCAGCAGCCTGTGCGTCAGTCCCTTAAAATGCAGCCTTGGTAGTCAGATCACTTTGGTCTGTGAAGTCTCCATGCAAGCCATTTTCCTGAAATCTGTCGGGAGAAATAATTTAGAAAATGTAAGTTATTGACCATGCTTTCAGAAAAATTGTGGTCAGACACATAACAATTGGAGAGGAACTTAATGAATCACATTAAAGGGATTGTTCACCAAAACATTATCATTTTATGTCATTCCAAACGTGTATGACTTTCTTCTGCAGAACCCAAAGGGAGACATTGTGAAGAATGTTTCAGTTGTTTTTTGTTCACATTTCTGGGGTTCTCAGAAGCAGAAGTCATCATAGTTGGGTAAGGTTCTAGTGGTGAAATGGAAACTACAATAAATATAACTTTTGCTTTCCCATTTGCCCTAATAGAAAAAAGAAAAAAATACACAATAATGTTTCCAAAAGAGAAGAAAATATCAAGAGATTGATTATCAGTATGTTTACATGGACAACAATACTCTGATTTTAATACGATTAAGACAATACTCTGATTAAGAATCTACCATGTAAACAGAAATGTTTGATTACCTTAATCCGGTTTGAAGCTTTCAGTAAATAAAAAATGAAACACCCAGAATAAGGTAAATAATTAGATTACTGATGTCCATTTAAACGTAGTCTATGTTAGTCAGAAGAGAGAAAGATGTCAAAAGTCCCTCAGCCGTTGTATTAAAAAAACTCAGAAAGCAGCGTTTTCTGTAATTTAATGCCAAGGTAATAAAACGAAAGGGTAATGTTGTAAATGTACAATAATTTTTATTAAAAATGAAAAAACAATTTGCTAGATTTATAATGCTATTAACTGTGGAAACACATCATCAAAGTCTGTGAAATTGGTCCATTATTAAATTAAATGGGAACCAAAACTTTCAAGCTTCAAAAAGGACATGAAGGTAGATTGAAGTTAGTCTAGTGACACAATGGTTACTAATGGTTACAAATGGTTCATTCATGATAGTGAATAAACCTGTTCATACTTAGAATGACTTAAAATATACCAGTTGAGTTGTATGGATTCATTTCACACTACCTTTATGTCCTTATTGGTGCTTTTTGCTTCCCATTGAATCTCATAATATTGACAAAAACAGCTGAACAGCTTCTTTTGATGACGAAATTCCAATTTCTGAATGATCTTTTCCTTTAAAGTGTATACTACAGTAGCTGATGTGAGGAAAGAGCTCCCTCTACCCTTTCTGCATGAGTCTATGTTCCCAAAACCAATTGAATGGAGGTAATAGGAAGGCCCCAAAGCTTTTCTGGGTCTTGATTCACATATATTTCTCGTCGTTAAGCCTCACACAGAGACACTTGACTTGAACTCATGTGGCTGCCTGGGTCAGGGCCATTTTGTACCCTGCCAGCAGGTGGCCTCTTCCCTCAGGCGGTGTGACTGACCTTGGCACAGCAGGTTATTGAGCTTCCTGCCCCACCAGCTGAGCCATCCACCCTGGAGGGGTCTCTATGATCTTATGGAGTGCACATCTCGTTACTTCTGACCTCCTCTGTGCCCTTACTGCACGTCTGACCTCTTGCACACTTTGCTTACATGTATGCTTTTGAAAGATATATGATCTGCTCTAGCTGTGCATGAATAGGAAATAAATCTTGAAGCACACTTGAGAAATATTCAATTACTCTTTCGGTACTTAATAGAGAGGCTTTTCATTTATATATAAAGCTCAGTTACGTGGCTTCATTAAATACATTAACTAGAAAAATGGAACACCGTGAGGACTTTACAGCAACTGTTCACCCAAAATTAAAATTTGGTTATGTTGTTCAAATACCCTATTGTTTGATTGATACAACACAAAA
The DNA here is from genome assembly GCF_001515625.1 of Sinocyclocheilus rhinocerous. Lineage (NCBI taxonomy): Eukaryota > Metazoa > Chordata > Actinopteri > Cypriniformes > Cyprinidae > Sinocyclocheilus > Sinocyclocheilus rhinocerous. Next base: position 1,672,169 of record NW_015662957.1, read on the forward strand.
GTAGACTAAATGTTTGCATCCAAATTGAAAGATGGCATGTTGACACCCAGAATGTTGGAACTTTGACATCATTAAATGTTTCCATTTAGATTAAAAAATGTTGCATCAATGTTTTTGACACAAATGTTAAGATGACATGTTGACATCCAAATTAGTGATCAAAAATGCTTTGAAAGCTTCAGAAAATGTTTTTTGACCCCAAAGTAGCAAACAAATATGACTGGCCCCTTTTCTGGACTGTCATAAACATCTGTCGTATGGCTTCAGATTTTTAAGATGATAAATATGACTTCTTTTTATGATGCTTTTATGGTGTTTTGTCGTTTTTGGAGCTGGTCATTATGAACTGCCATTGGAAAAAGCTGCTTACACATTCTTTCCAATGTGTTCCAGTTAAAAAAATAATCACATACATCTTTGAAACAACACAACATTTTGAGTGAACTATTGCTGTAAGAGTTACCTGCATTATTATGTATGAGAATGATGGCATGTTCACAAATATTTACAGTAGGACAAATTTACAAGAGATCATAAAGCACTCAAGATGCTCTGGCCTTGACATGGGTCCACAGGATGAGAGAGACTGCCTGCCAGCTTCCCTTCCACATTGTCTGACTCTTCTCTTCCTCAGACATTCAGGTCTGACACTACACACACTCCTTCCCCTGGAAGCTCCCAGCTTCACTCCGGGAAGGGCTGAAGAACGGGAAACTCTCTCTCCTAACACTAGTGTGTAATAGCCACTCTGTTATTATTATCTGGAATATATCAACTTAATCACAGCTCCATTTTACTAGGCTTCCTCCCTCTACTCTGAAAAGTAAAGAGTTGGAAAGAAAATGAAAGGGGAAAAAGTAGTATATATCACAGGGCCGGCGGTTGTCCGAGTTAAGAGATAAACCTGTTCATTTTTCATGGACATTGGAAAGAAAATGAAAGGGGAAAAAGTAGTATATATCACAGGGCCGGGGGTTGTCCGAGTTAAGAGATAAACCTGTTCATTTTTCATGGACATCCACCCTAATCTGTGTCCATTGTGCCTTTAGTGTCAGGGAGAAAGAATGATAGAAATTAATTAAAAAAGACTTGGAAGATTTCCCCACGTTGTTAAAAAAATGGAAGTGTTAAATATTGCCCCTCAATATTAGGTCGTAATATCACTTCAAATTGTAGGCTGGACATAAGTGTTCATTTGACTTTGATTATCAATTTTCATATAGCAGATATACATTTTAATTAAATGGTTTAAATTGCCTACTTACAGTGAATTTAAAGTTTTGCAATATGCAAAGAGAATTAAAAAGTGTTTTTTCTTATATATACATAACATTAGAACTTTTTGCGTATTAGAAGTATTGTGCCCGACGAACTATATATCCTAAATTATGGAAACTGCGGATTAAAATATTATTTTAGCTCATTTTCAATGTTTTTATTCAATATCAACCCTCATTTTGTGTCTGTCTTTTTAAGAGAAACTCCTAAGTCAAAGTTAATACTTACTGAGAACCCCATTACGTCTCCTTAGTTATGAAAGAGGAACCTCTGAGCAATAAATCCCCTTTAGACCAAATCCTCTCTACACTTGCTCTGTTTCCTAAAGATGCTAGTTACATAAAACAGTCTGTATAGTGCTAGCACTGTCACATCTGAACCGTTAAAGCCGTTCCCAGAGTGTTGTTTACACACGGCCTTTAATCTAAAAGGTGAAGCAATAACATTTAACAGAGTGGAACCGAAAGTTGTTCGCCGCAGCCCTGCTACGGACACACACGTCTTGTCAGAAATAGGTTAATAATGAGGGTAATTGTGCGAATCTATTTACCCCATACATAATGCACCAACATGCTGTGCACCGCATGCCCATGTAAGGTGAAAACATGGACCTTGTTTACACAGAATTTCTGAATCGCTGAGACACTGAGGAGAGAAAGCAGATATGTGTTTTTCTTGAGAATCGAGTTTAAGCAGTTCAGAGGCACAAAGCTTTAATTTAGAGCGATGTGAGGTGATATAATGTCGGGAAGTGGAGCACTTCTGGCTGCAATCCTGTGGGCTATTTCCTGCTCACTTTATATGCTTGTTATATTTGTTCTTATGTTAAATGTGTCAAAAAAACCTCTCAGATTTTGAATTCTGTTCCTAAGGCACGAGTGCCTTGTGTGAATCTGAGTTTGTCAGTCTGAATAATAGTGACACTTGTTCATTAAAAGCACTTGCCTTTGCTTATTTGGGTTTGGTGTAAGTTACCATGGAAAAAATGTGAGACAGAAAACAATGTTTGGTCTGCAAACAACCTATAAACAGCTGCTCTCCCTTTTTAGGGATTGTTTAGTGGGACGAGACGAGAAAATAAACATTCTCAAGCAGCCCTTGGCTCCCCCCCCCTCTTCCAAATAGAGTGCAAGCTGCTACGTACTATCAGCAGAGATGTTGTAAATTGCACTCGATCCTCAGATGAAAGATCCTTTTTGGGACACTCTTCTGGAGCTCTTTCACCCGAATGTCCTACCCTCTACCCCTTCCCTCCAAAAATGTTGTAGACACGAGATATGTAGAGTTTACTTAGTCCAAATATGTTGACAACAGGCACACGCACGCGCACGGCTGCAGAATCTATTGCGAAGGAAATGTATCGCGTACACAAATATGATTTAGAGCAGGGGGGATGACAAATCGCAAGAGTCTCTGTCTGTTTATTTGAACCGGGAGCCATTACTTGAATCTATCAGCTTTATTTATACTGGTGGCAGGAAAGCAGCGGCCAAATTATTACAGCTGTACGAGAGGGCCATTGGCTGGAAGATGTGCATAAATATGCTGCGCATGGATAACAAACAGCGATTATTTTGTATTTGTTTTTGGTTCAGCTTTCTTCCCTGATGCTAGTGTTCTCGTAATGTGGGCCAGATGGAAAGCCAAGCTGTCACTATGCAAGCAGTGGGGAGCTCGTGCGCTCTATAAGAGTCCCTGGATGCCAGCAGGCTTCGGTGTCATTACTGAAGGGTTACCACTGCTTGTAAAAGGCTTGTTAACACAAAGCCCTGTTCAGATGTTAATTGGCTAATTGACTAATTAATTTTTCTATAAAGGCATGTGGAGGAAAAAAGTGTGCGCTAATTGAAACCGACTATTGGTTTAATTACGATGGGAATGAGGTGGGGCTCCGTGATATGGCAGAATGACAGCTAAGGTTGGACTCAATGATACAGCACATGATATAACACATTTCTGCTTTTAAACTGTGTGTTATATACATCATATTGCGTTTATTCATTTGTCTAGCACTTTTATCCAAAGTAATTTGCAGTCAATTTTGTGTATGTTTTCCTTGGCGCTGTTTACAAATCCTTTTTAATTATATATATTTAATAATAATAATAATAATTTATTGTTGTTGTTGCTGTTGTTGTGTACTATATTAGAAATTACTCTGGATTTTTTCATTCATTCATTTTTCTAATTAACATGGATTTATGTATTTAGTTAGTTAGTTAGTTAGTCGGTCAGTCTACACAACTAGTTCATCCCAACCATTCGCCTTGTACAATGCAGATATTTAATATATGTCATATTAAAAAAAGGCTAATTAGTTTTACTGTAATTGTTAGTTGAATTTTATTGTGTTACACTTTTTTTTTATAATTTACAGTGTTTTTTAAAGTAATTATTATAATAGCTAGGGTACTGTGATTCAGGAATATGTAGACTAGTGTGCTATATTGTAAAATTATTATGGCTTGCTTGCAATCCCATTATCTATGTCTATATTCACAATACAGCAATATAATACATGATTTCTACAATTAAAATTATTATTTCAAATATGAAGCATATATGTGACCCTGGACCACAAAACCAGTCATAAGGGTCATTTTTTCGAAATTGAGGTTTATACATCATCTGAAAGTTGAATAAATAAGCTTTCCATTGATGTATGGTTTGTTAGGATAGGACAATATTTGGCTGAGATACAACTATTTGAAAATCTGGAATCGGAGGGTGCAAAAAAATCCAAATATTGAGAAGATCGACCAGTAAACCATAAACCAAAGTCATCAAGTATACTGAAAAAAAAAATTGTACTACATTTTTTTAAGGTAAGTGGTTGGCTGCAAACAATTTATTTTGGCTACATTTAAAAAAAATAATAATGTTGAAAGTTTAAAGAAATGTGTTTATTTAAATGTAGTGTAAAATAAATTGATTGCAACCACTTACCTTAAAATCTTGGGAAAAAGGCCATTTTTAATCAAGAAATCCATTCCACTTTTCTGCAAGCCCACCCTCCTCCCCTCCAACCGAGCCTTGGCTGTCTCCGTAAAAAGCTGGATGGGGGGAGAATCACCCAGAAGCAGTCAAACAAAAACATCTTGTTCTGCTCTAAATGGCATTGTATGTGGGCGAAATTACGCACTAAATAGCGACATCACTCATCCAGAGTAAGGCTGAGGTGTCTTTAAAGAGGTAAATCCTCGTTTTTTTTCAGCCTCCACCCACCCTTGCCTATGCATGCCTCTTCAATTAGAGATATTTATGGTTGTGGTCAGGAATATAAGCTTCCTGCTGAATGCCTGTGTGTCTGTGATGAAACCGGGGGAACACTTGCGCTTTGTTGGCACAGTGACGCATTACAACAGCATGGATTTACAGTGCTCCCTAAGGCTGTTTTAAGAGGTCATGATTCCTGTGTCCTTTCACAACAAGGTCGCCCCCTTGTACCGTTCCCAGTTCCACTCTAAAATTTTATCAAATATATTTTGCCTAGTTCACCAAGTGAGCTAGGACTGCAACTTGCTCCCCTGAAACCTCTGTGAGACACATGCAGATATGGGAGCCAGATTCTGCCTAAGAATTTAACAAAGATAATTGCGACTTCATATTCTTGTAATTGCATCTTCTTATCTCACAATATGATTTTAAAATAGAGAATATGACTTTGTCTTATAATGCAACTTAATATCTCAGAATTGCAACTTTATTTTGTGAATTGCATTTTTGCATGTCATAATTTGACTTAATATTTTATAATTTGACTCTGTTGACAATGCAACTTGCATCTCGTAATTGCAGTTCTATTTTTGTAATTGTGACTAAATCTTTTTAAAAATGTTACTTTATTTCTCTATTTTCTTGTGAGAATTTAATTTGCGAAATGATGTTATATTTTGAAATTGCAGCTTTGTATGTGAGAATTTGACATTTCACAAAGTAAACTATATCTTGCAATGCGACTTAATATATCAGAATTGCAAATTTTCATTAATTAATTGATTTATTCACTATTTTCTTGTGACAATGTGACATTTAGCAACACAAATTTATGCCTCAGAATTGCAATTTTATTTTCTTAGAATTGTGACTTTGTATGTCACAGTTTGACTTCCTATTTCACAATATGTCTAATATATCTCGTGATGAGACTTAATATCTTGCAATTGCAACTTGCAACTACTGTATGTATTTTTGTAATTGTGACTATCTCTGAATTGCAACTCTTATTTATTTAATTATTATTACTATTATTATTATTTGTTGCTGTTGTTTTTACAGTTTTCTACATTCTATTTCACAACTTTTTCTGACAGTGTGATTGCATCTTCAAATGCATCTTCATATGTCACAATTTGACTTTTTACAAATTTTCACAAAATGTGACAAAATCTCTAAATGGGATCTCACAATTACAAATGTATTTTCTCATAATTGTGAATTTAAAGCACACGAAAATACTTCATTTCTCCTAATAGTGACTTTATATCTCATACTGACACTTCATTTCTTATTTTAAACTTTTACTCTGAACGGAAACAGGCAACCATACTCAGCGCTCGCCTGAAATGTCAAAAGTTTTAGCTGGAATTTGCCTGCCCTCTCATGACCTTAAGTGGGTGTAAACACGGTTTTGGGTTTCAGTGTGTGAAGTGGCCATGCCCTCCGTTCGTGATGGCACACAGAGATGAGGTCATTGTCTTTGGACCCTGACCAGCTCTCTCGCTCTCTCTTTCTCGCTCTCGTTTCCTCTCCCAGAGAACAGGTCCTCTCAGTGGCTGCTTCGGGATTCCCCGTCTGCCTCCCACCCATCTCCCTCTCAGACAGGGAGGGATTCAGAAAGTCACACTCTCAATGCTTTTCCACAAGCCAGAAACTCAAGGGTCGTGCTTCCTTTGGCCCATGTTTCTTTCCAGTTGTTTTTAGTGCCCTCCCTCCCTCTTTTCTCTCCCTCTCTCCCCGGTAGGTCTTTCCACATATGTTCCCTGAGCCAGCCTTTTTCTTTGGCTGCCATGACTCTTAAACTCTGGCGGCACGGCCGTGAAGACATCCGAGAGGATGTGGCTTTGCGTGCAGAGAGGTGGCAGAACACGCAGAACTCTCTGTGTGCTCCTACACACAACCAAAGTATGTGTCTGTGTGTTTGTCGCATTTAAAAATTATTCACAAAATAGATGATGCACTCCATGCCATTTCAATTTCTGCTGTGAATATGGCCTGTAATTGCCATTACCGCACATCAACAACAAGAAGCGCTGAGAATCCACTGGCAAGAAAATCGGAGGACGTCGACACTATATTTTTCTGTTTAGCGTGAAAGCATGTCTCATTGCCGTTCTATTTTCAATCTCTGTGAAATTGATATCTTTAAGGGATTTTTGAGAAAATAGTGCTAAGCGGAACATTAAAGCCTTGAGACACTCAGTCCATAAAGAATTGTAGGCTCAACAACAGATAACAGAACAAATTGTGCTGCACTACAGGGAGATACTGTAATCCAATAATTATGTGTGACCCTACAAGTAACTTAACACATCAATTCACCTTCAGAAACATTTCATAACTGCGTTTAAATGTCACGCAATGCCATAAATACATGTGCAAATGGATGCTTTATTATCTTTGTTATGCAGATATATCTAACAATATTTATCATCCTCACTGTGTCTGTGATCAGCATTAACTATACATTAACTATACAGTTTATTTTAGTTGTGCATTTATTTTATTAGCATTACTCTTCTCAACTTTTAATTTAGTATTAATTTAGTAACTTTTAAATTTTTTAGTATAACTTAAAAAATGTAGTATTTTTTATATATAGAGGAATTGTTTGATATTTTGAATATTCATTCATTAGTCATTTTAATTATTTGCAATTAATTATTACAAATAATTATTTGCAAATTCATAATGATATGAACATTTCATTATTACATTATTTTTTTATTTATTATATTTATTACTCTTGTACAGTATTTATAGTTAAAGGTGGACAAATATGCTCAAATATTATGTTAATAATTAATTATACCATTTATATATATAATTATACTAATTAATTATTTATTACTATATTATATATTCATTGTATGAATTAAATGTATGAATTTTTCTGTAATATCTTCGACACATACTATTCAAGTCTTTTTGTGGTATTCAATAAAAGATCTGGTTCATAAGAGTCATTTGCTTGTGAATCGGACTACAGTGGTCGTGTTGTGTTGTTTTTGCATGCAGCACAGCACAACAGAAAGACATTTCTTAGGAAACCTTGTTGGATGTTTGAAACGTATCATGCATCGTTATCGCGCATTTATCTCCACTTCAAAACCTAATCACCCTCAATCAACATCTGTAAATCATATTATGTATACATAATATCATCTTATGAATGCATGTAAATACACGTATGCATCAGTAAACATACTTGCGCTTTTTAATACAGGCAGTCGTGCACGCTGTGGACAGAGGGTTCAGCAGCACCATGGGGTGAAAACCAATCAAGGGGTCTATTCCTGAAGGAACATTAATTCCTGCCCATATTTCCATCTTATTAGTGTCCAGTTATACCCAGGACTAATTGAACATTAAATATAAAGAAAGTTAATGAAAATGTCCTTTATCCCTGTTAAACTGTGCCTGCGACTGCATTTATTAAAGGGAATTAATCGGCACATGCCCTCTGTGCAGAGAGAGGGAGATGTGTGCTCACAACGCTCTCCATAGCGCTGAAAATTAGGATTTTTTTTTTTTTTGCGTCCGAGTAAATAACAAAGACCTCGATGTTCCTTCGTTCCCAGAATCCCTGCATTCCATACCAAATTTCTCATTTTCCTGTCTCTCTCCCTTTTGCACTCGGTGGTTGAAGACATCTTAGAGACATCTGCCCAGATTCGGCCATCACGGTTTCTCCAGCGAAATGTTCAGCACTGATCTTGAGGTCTATTATCAGAAGTGTGCAATTAACATTAGTACTTCGCTCAGAGAGACACTATTGTTAGAAGCCCTGTAGTGCAGGTGCCTTTTCCAGCCATTGTTCTCCGCTCTTTAGGTGACATTTGATCATATTTATGTCAAAACACACTCCTGAAGAGCGAATTACGGGCTGATATAGAGTTGAACGTCCAGATCAGGAATATCTGACTTTAGTCGAGCACAAAGGTTGTTCCCAGACATTCTTGGTTCTCTTTCCCTTCTAAGGCCCCTGCTCGTGTCAAACCCCGGGGTTCTGATAACAGCAAAAAGGCCAGTGGCTGAACAATGGAGAGCCAATTTCATTTAGATGAAAGGGGGGAAAAAAACTGAGAATAAAACGATAATGTAACATTCTCAATCCCAGACCTCCAATAGCATCCCCTCTTCAGATTCTCTCATTAACACTTCCCCATTGAATCGGCGTGAGCGGGGTTAAAAAGCCATTTAAGAGGCACCGAAAGAAACAATGCCAGCCAAAAAAGACAATAAATAAGATTTTGTGTGCATATTTGTAATTTAACATCAAAAGACCCTCCAATATAGACCTCTGTAGCTGCTGTTCTTTAATGAACAGACCCCTCCCCCCCTTAATCACATTCAAATTGGTTAGTGTTCAGAAAATAGAAATATGTATTAGATAGCAATAAATTTTCATCATTGGCTAAGCCTGCTGCTTAATTGTCCTGTCCCAGGGCTTTGAAATTTCATTGTTCGTTAGGTGCTTAAGTCCCCCATCTCATTTTGTCTCTGTGACATTAGTGCTGAGGGCTCTAATACTCGAATAATTTGAATGGGGATTTGCATGATAGAGCGGGGGAGCATTAAAATATAGGGGGGAAAAATGAAAACGGGGGAAACGGCTCCTTTCACTTCAAAAGTCACTTTGTTCAAAGTCAAATCACAATATTTAAAGATGCATTATCGTTTTCTCTCTCTCTCTCTCTCTCTCTCTCTCTCTCTCTCTTTCCCAGTGTTTGGACGTCAGAACTCATTAGTTGTCATGTTAGCGGTCACATCTTTGTTGTGTTGTCCTGGTATTGTATCAGTTTCTCCAGTTCACTTCAAGGAGAAAGTGAATTGGAATTAGCAAGTTTGTGGCAATAAGAGTCTTGGGCTGGGGTTTTTCAGGATGAATCTGTTTGCTGGCCCTTTCTGAGCTTCGAGAGTACGTTTTGCAAACTCTTTTGGTGTGCCTGCTATGTTGAAAATACTGAGTAGGCTTTTGTACTGTAAGCTTCTAACAATACTGCCAACACTTGCCATATTTACACTGATTTTTTTTTTGAGGTAACCTAAAAATATAATTTGTATGGTAAACTTTAAATGAAGTAGTTTTATTCAAGTCAAATAATTCAATAAACCACAGGGGCCATGTGTTACAGTGGTTTTACTATGAGTAAGAAGGGGTGTTTTTCTGCGATTTGCAGAAACAAAACCACCAGACATCATTTGTTCTCAATGGGAGTGGGTCGATTTCCAGCGTTGAAGACTGCTGATGATGTGACAGAGTTATACTGGAGTCCCAAAGACCCCCAAAGGCCTGCAAGAAGGTGTTAGGGGGTCTATAGGAATATATTATTTATTTATTTATTTATAAGTTAATGTGTTAACTTAAGATGCATTATGTTTGTTTAACATAAATTAAAATAATTAATTTATTTAAAATATATTTTTATTCAGGTTTCCATAGACTTAGTTTAATCACAATTATTTATTCACAGTCATAGATTTTAACAGTTAATAATAATAATAATAATAATAATAATAATAAACAGGTAAACAAATCAGATTTTTATGATTTTCTAGAGACTTTTCCTCACATCTGTCACTGTTATCTTGCTCACTGCAGTTTTAAGGCAAATTCTTTGCATAGCCACTTATTATACAATATGTATGCTTATTATTTAAGCATTATTCATTATAAATTATAATTGAATTAAAAACCAGTTCTCTTTGGGTTTACATTTACTGTAGCAGTGTTCTAATAGTGGGGAAAAAAGATACCAAGCCAACCTTACAGCAACTAAATTACCTACAAACCATCAGATCGGGTAGAAATTGTTCTTAAAAGTAAGAAATGCACTTTGAATGCGCATTTACATTTTTTACTGTGTAGAGAGGTATTTGAAATGTGTTCAAGGCCATTTAGCAGGAAAAATACAAGTAATAGTTTTCTTTTTTTTTTAATGGGCTTTTGGTCCCATAGCATTTTAATGAAAAGAGAGAGTTAACTGAAGCAGAAACAACAACAACAAAAAACATAGTTTTTTTCCACTCCACTCCACTGCACTGTCTGAATTTGTTAGCTGACTGGGACACAGTGGCAGGCTGGTTACTGAAGCTAACAGAGTGGAAAAGGTGTTAAAAGCTGGCACTGGACACTGGAATCATCGACCACGCTGGTCCTGCATAATATGGTTTCAGCCTCATTTCCAGTGTCCGTAATTAGACACTTTGAAATCACCGTTAATAAACAGTCAGAGTAAAAAAAAAACAAAAAGGGGAAATATTAATACAATACCTTGAAGCCCCCGAAAGGGATCGTTTGCAT